>NC_089748.1:19243704-19311204 GCF_040412425.1 Macrobrachium rosenbergii
TGTGGTATGTGCCAAGAACTGTTCTTCCTTATCTTGCTTCGAATTCTTTCTATTAAAGAGTTCTAATTGTATAACAACCTGTATGCTGCCGGAGGTGTCGGATAAAATCACTATATAACATCAATAATCTCTCTACAAACAAGTCACACTTAAGCACATATGCACACACACACACACACACATATATATTATATATATATAAAATATATATATATATATATATATATATATATATATATATATATATATATATATATCATATATATATATATATTATATATATATTTATATATATATATATATATATGTTGCATATACATACATATATATATATATATATATATATATATATATATATATATATATATATATATATATATATATATATATATATATATATATATATATCCTCTAGTTGAAAAAGATGAAACGTTTCTGACATCATAGTGAAAAGGTTTTGGCATCTAAATTTATCTTGGTTTAATTTTTTTATTTAGAACCACTAGGCTGAAACCTTTGAATCATTTATTCTCACTGTTAGCACTACATTTAAGAGCAAGTTCATAATAATCAGTTGTACAGTTTCCACCCGTACATGCACAAGATTTGTTGTTGCAGTTGCATTGCTTTAGTTCTCGGTCCGTTCTTTCTTTTTCTCCAGCTACTGCAATAAAGAAACCTGCCCCTGATATGAAGACGGAGTCTCCAGAATAAAGAAATCACACGAAAGCTTCTGTTTTATATCAGCTACGAATTGGAATCTGTGAAATCAGCAAGATATATATTATTTGAGAGAGTTTTGGAATTGGTCCCTTACCATACCTTCAGATAGAGAAGTATAAGATAGGCAATCATACCCAGTTAAATTTTATGGCAGGCACCCCCCCCCACCCTATTCGGAGAGAGAGAGAGAGAGAGAGAGAGAGAGAGAGAGAGAGAGAGAGAGAGAGAGTTCAGAGGGTAACCGTACCATTAATTAATTTTGTAACTGAATTATATCCACATGCTTATTTTCTTTCAGGATTATTTTTCTGATACATGCATAGGTTGTATACACACTCAAACATACACACAAGCACGTACGCAGACGTACATACATACATATATGAATGTCTCTTACTGTAATCTAATAGTATTCTATGAAGTTGAAAAGGCCCATAAAATACTATTTACACTGCAAAATCAAGCATATCGAATAACAGACTTCTGTATTCCTGATCACTGGTGAATGAAAGTGGGTACATGGCAAAGATTAATTATATGGCATAGAGATGTGGCTGTATGCTATCTAATGTAAATCCATAGTTCAGGCTAAAAAATTAACATTTATTTGACCTTGGAAATTAAGTTCGTCCATGATCTTGCTGTACTTCCTGTTTTATAAGCAGATTACGCAGGCTAAAGGCAAAGACTATTTCAAGTACTTCCAACATTATGGCTACATTTTTATTTTAAGTTCCTGTCTCTCGTGAAGTGCAATTAGTCCTTGCCACTGATGCCTAATTTTCGTAAAACATGGTAAAAACTAATATTTTTCATCCTGCTAACAACAGTCAAACGAATGAACGAACCTGGTAAAAATTTGACCTCTCTGGTGAAAATTAAATAAAAGAATAGTATTAGCTAGTACTTTATATAAGGTGCATAAACAAAACAGTTTTAGAAAGAATAAATGGAATTATGCAAATGATATCTGTATTTAATACTCAGTATAAAACAGAATTGTATGACAATCCTCCCACGTTCCTTTGATCATAACCTAAACTTCTGCAATGCAATTCCGTTGCCAAGTAGAAATGATCTGAAGCTCCTACCACTACTGCTCAAGCCACCTTCCAAGACTTTCTAAAGAGCATCTCCTCTCGACGGTGAATGTTAAACAAGCGAACTTATCTTGCACTTCTTGCGCAGTTCTGGTGCCCTGTTTACATAACAGCCAAACTGCTTCTGGTGGCGAAATTTGTTTCTTCACACAGTGAGAAACCCTGTATCTTTTATCTTTGTTTAAATTTGATCTCTGAGGGTGATTAATCTTTTAACATTTCCATATTATTATGTTTTCAATTATGATCTTATGTGTTATGAATATTTTAAGTCCTCTTTCATTAGTCAGTTAAGGTATTTCACCTGATATTTAACAGCAATGATGCCCTTTCACTATGAATTCAATAAAACACTAAGATGTTTCCAACCTCTCTCTCTCTCTCTCTCTCTCTCTCTCTCTCTCTCTCTCTCTCTCTCTCTCTCTCTCTCTCTCTCGTAAAGAGATGAAAGTAATTTTTTTCAAGCGTGAGATGCCTGCGTCAGTTTCACCTCTTGAGACAAAGATGCGTGTCTTCAAAAAGAGCAACATCCACTGTTGCACTGACTTTCGTTCCTTTTAGTGCGCCAGAGCATCTAGGAAGGACGTGAGATGTTTTTAAGGACAAGGAAATGGAAATATGTTAATACGTGACCATTACATTAATAAGAACGCTACTTGAATGATAGTTTTTTTTAAGGAAAACCGGTGATCTTATTATACACTCTCTCTCTCTCTCTCTCTCTCTGCTAACAACTAGCGTTAAATTTTGTTTCCTTGATTCTTGGACATTAGAGAGGAAATCGTAATTTATGATTTATAAAAAATATAATTAATTGATCGTGAAATATGGCACTGGATCTCTCCATATGAATCGTTTCAGTGATAATGCTGCCTTCATTTTACTCAGCTCATTAAGAATTCTAGATTACCTTATTGACTGTAAATTCTCTGAAGTTTTTTGAAGAAGAAGCTTCAGTCGTTGTCGGAACACTTAGATTTTATACTTTTAGTGGATTTTATTTCGAATGTACGTGTTTTTTTTTTTTTTTTTTTTTTAGATATCTTTACACTTAGGATGCATTCAAATTGGCCTTCAAATGAATCGTCCATCGAATTTTTGATTGAGAGTGAAGGTGAAATTTCAGGTAATGATCAGGAGGCGCTTATAAAGGACGATGAAATCATGTTATGATTCTCGGGGCCTTTGCCAGTGTGCAACTTTTACCTTGTCATCAGCATCATTACGGTCAACGTTTATAAGTAAAAAAAAATATCAACAATGTTTATTAGTGCATTTTGGTCTGTTATTTTGTGTGTACAATAACCAACATAAAACATTAAGAAACGCCGTTCCTGATATAAGAAAGAACATTGTTATACAGTTTTTCTAATAAGGAATAAAACTTATTTAATTGAATTTCCTAACGAAACGATGTAAATCATATTACTGAAGCCGTAAGAGGTATCCATTCGAAATTCTCGTTAATTAAAGGCTGCATCTCTGAGCTATCGGATTTCCCCATGATGCGACATCCCGGGTATTAGGATAAGCCATCAGGCGGTAATGTGTTTCACAAGGGCTTATTTTGCCAATGCAAGGGGTGCATGTAAAAGGCAAACAAATATAATTATATATATTGGTTGGTTTAATAACATCAATTTACTGATTTGTTCAGTTTTGAAGCTACGCTACCTTCAAATACATTCGATTATTAGTAAGACCAATGCATCCGTTGCAAAACATTTTGCTTCATATACTCTTGAGTTTTAGTTCACTGATTAACATTTTATTTTCACAGAAAAAACTATTAGGTATTTATAATGCAAATAGTCGCTTATTATGATAGATTTCTTGTAGTGGCTTTCCTAACTCACTGTGCTTTCTGTTCCCGAGTAAGTGAATTTCATACCGGATGGTTATTCAACATAGTGGCTGGAACCATGGTTAAGAATGCTTCCCGGAAAGACTTGTCATGTTATGATAATTCTAACGATATTCTATAAGAAAAGTGAATCCACGAATCAGAAATTAAAATATATCATTTTAAATGTGATTGTCCCATGGGGCACCACTTTCAAAGTCATGATTTTATAAAAATCATGGATCAGTTTATTCATTTTTATTTTCCTTTGATTAAACGCTCTTCGCAGTCTGATCTTATCAATGTTAAATTCTTAGCTATAAGGACATCGATCTCTTTTCTTGCGCCAGATTCTTGTGATTAACAGACTTGCGTAAGATTATATAAGTAGCTATTCCCTTTATTTGCGATTTTCTTGTCATTCTACAATCTCCTGAGATCCTGTTTCATCGAGGAATTTTTTTTAAGGATTTTTCAGAATTTTTTTATTTTTAGTTTTAGCAGTCGCTGAAAAATATAGCTTTATGGTGCACGTTGCTATTGAAGAAACGATATCTAAGAGCATCCAATTCTTTTGAAACTCAGAAAAATAGTTAAAACACGTATTATTAATGATTATGCTTTGAAACGGCAGTCGAAACGTTGGTCATCCTTCCTATTCTTTGATAACTGTCATTATTGTATGTCATTCACTCAGTGAATTAGGTTCGTTACAGTTAAACCAATTAAGCCGTGCAATTGGGTGTTGCAGGGATCCGGTGCCACACCTTCTAAATGGAAAAGGCAATTGCACAAAATCAGTTAACGTGTATGTACCTAATGCTAATATCTGTCTATTTTTGGTTAGGTTCAGGCCTACAGAAGTCCTGTTATAAATTATCCCTCTCGAAATTCTACAAATTCTAAACATATATACTGAGAGAGAGAGAGAGAGAGAGAGAGAGAGAGAGAGAGAGAGAGAGAGAGAGAGAGAGAGAGTCTATATATTCAATTTAGCTTACGAGATAGCTATGCCATACTTAAATAGAAAAGAACCACAATAAGAGTCACAATTACAAAATCTCATATTTGGTATCTTATTGACTTGTATTATACAGATGACTAAGTACCCAGATAGCAAAACCACTCAGCTAAGAAACCAGAAAAGGATGTGAGAAACGCGTTAATCTGGGCCACTGATCATTAAATCAGCTAGCCATGCGAGTGCATTTTCTCTGAATAATAAAGCGGAAGCTGGAATGATAAACATTTTAAATGCTAAACATGTACTAGAAAAGTTAAATTTAAAGAGGCGTAATAAACATTATATGAATGAGAATAATAAGAAGTTCTCTTACTGAAGCCTACATCATCTATTTGCACACTTATTAACGAGAAATTTACATTCTTGTTTACTGCCGTAACCAGCGAAGATGAATTCCCTTGTCGATACGCCTTATACTGCCTTCTCCAGCGAACAACAAAAGCCATCTGTAATAAACAGTTCACAAAAAAATAATCCCGATATATGGAAATCTTTTATTGTTTCCACGCATGAACAACGATGCCATAAAGGAAACTACTGAGAAGACAAACCTTCCTCCATGATTAAGTATATTTACAGAGCTGTGTCTTTGCGTTGGACCGTCGCGTGTTCAACTGGTACCGAAGTGGGCACTATATGAGATGCATTGCAAAATCTGACGAATCTCACTTCTTGTAATTCTTTAACCAACCTAGATACCCCTTATTTAACTTACTGAAACCGCTTTTGGGGCTGCATCAGCAGAGTTAATTTTATTTTTTTTTCTATTTTGATGATTTGAATGATTTCCTGTACTATGGACAAAGACTGTGTGCTCTAGTAATCTTCTTACAATAATAATTATTGATGGGTGCGGACACGTGATGGGTCAGACGGAATTAAATTGATTTTGTTGTGGTTATAGTGGATTAAGCTAGCATTATTCCTGGACTGACCCGTAAGTGATGATTTAACCGTGAAATATAAAATCTGGATGCTAATGGTATGATGAAATCTGTGCAGCGCAGATAAAACCTTTTTAAGTCTTACGCTGTCATTTAGCAACGGAGAAAGTTAATAGGAGTGACTCGTGTATCCAGGGAAGACTAGGATGGCGAGAGTAAGATTTGGAGGGGATGTAAAATAACCAAAATCTTATGAAAATATTCATAAGAGTTCGGAATAAAAGCGTAAGGAATTGCCTGAGAGAAGGTCAAGAATTCATGAAGTAAGGATGCTGATGCAGTAGTAGAGTGAAATAGGTGTTGACGGGAAGAATTTTAATACCATTTAAAGACAACGGCTGAAATTCGGATGCATTTCTCACTGATGGTTGCTGCTTGTTTGATGCTTCAAACCAGCATTTATGAAGGATTTTGTCAGACACCAAGAAAGTCAAGTCAAACCTTTTCCACTCAGTGGGCAATAGGTTTTTTTTTATCATTTTGTATTTCTGATCATTGGTTGTAATTGAAGTGATTTTGGCTGTATTGCACTTTTAAACCACCGCTGTCATGTTTTTCCAAAGACTGCTGACGTTCCTGCCCATTGCTAAAGATAGCACGTACAAGTCGTACTCGATAAGGGTTGGTCCTTTAAAGGCTGTAGTAGTTTCCATTGACAGTTCTTTTGATTATATCTCACATGGATAGCCTTCAACATTATAGGATAATTGCAGGTTGTGGTGGGATATGTGTACTTTTTCATTTGGACTGAGTAATAGAAAATTGGGGTTGGGCTTCAGGAAATCCACAGCTGCTTGATCCTTGAGAATAATTGCAATTTCTCTGTGAAAGTTCAGCACTGGGGTAATAGCCGTCTCTCTGACTGTGTGCACAAAATTCTGGCTGAGGTAGGAAATGGTCGGGAACAGAGACGGTTGGAGGAGAAGACAAGAGATGGGGAGGAGGAAGAAAGGAGTAAAGTTTGGAGGGAGAAAGAGGAAGGAGTGAGGAGGGAAAAGGAGAAGGCGGGGAGGTCCTGCTGGTTTTGGTAGTTGGTCTTGGTTAGTAGTTAACGATCATCATCAGTAAGTGGTGGTCTCTTCCTTATCAAGCGTATCATTACTCATCTTGATACTCAAGCTGCCATGATGGTGGACAAGCGATCGCGAGGCTACAAAGGTAAATGACTACAATAGTCAAAGGTACAGTGAAGTATCCTTTGGAATTTTCTCTGAAAATCAGGGAAAATACTTGGTGAGCAGGCAACCCGAGCTTATGCCTACCGGTTTGTAAGTGAATACCCTTATCGGTTCATAGCGAGAAACAAAATACTTAGCAATTTAGACTTCTATGCTTGTGGATCTGATTACCTTACACAACTACACTTCAGATATGCATTGTATAGTTTTCGATATTTCATAAGACAAAAAAAAATTGTTACTGCAAACTTTGCTGAAGTTCATAAAGATTGCTCTTCTCAGTTAAACACACACGCACATGCCACTCGCCATATAGAAATGTATTCATATCCAAATTCTCATGAAAATTTTTTTACGAGAAGAGGATTGTCCAAGTTCAAGAATAAAGAGGGTTGGCAAGGGACGACTGCACAAAGAGTTTGTTGGTCAACAACAGTATTATAGACAGGAGTGACCATTGAGAATGAGATACGTCTTTCTGCAAAGTCTGCGCCATTTTTTTTATTGTCAAGAGAAGTTAGCGTCAATAAAGTCCAATATTAAATCAAATAAACTCTCCTACTTCTCAGGAAAGTTGGACTATATTTTTCCGGCAGAGTGAGCACATACAGTAGACAAATAATGCTGTCCAAATGCACAGCATCTAGATTGAATTTTCGTAAATGCCGATAAAGATATTAAAAACCTATATACGTAAATTTGTTCAACCACCTTGAGGTATTACGGAGCAGTTGAATAAACAAATAAAGAAAAGAAAAAAAAAATATTATAAAAAAATATATGATTCTGCGAATGCATTTCGTGATGATCTTAACTGAATGCCGACGAAGAATAGGAAAACCTTTTTTCCTGTGTGTGTGTGTGTGTGTGTGTGTGTGTGTGTGTGTGTGTGTGTGTGCACGTATGCATATAAGTTTGCATATTAACCCATTCATCCGCATTTATCAAATACTGTACATGTACATCATGTGCTTTTCAATAAATTAGATTGTTTTTGTGATCTCTCGACTAGGATTTTTTTTCTGGTGAAACAGTTAGAACAGAAAGAAATTGACCACAACATTTCTGATGTTGTTAAAAAAGGAAAATTGTTTGAAAATGTTTTAGTGATATTAGCAGAGCTTAGAGCACGAGCCAGTTACACAGAATTTCGTATTTTCAAGTAATGTTGCCTTAACATACTTTACGAATTGTCAACCTGTTCATTATATATTTTGTGAGTTCTTTTACTAATAATAAAGAAGTAACATAAATAATTTTTTTAAATATTAAAATACCCGAGTCGGATGCCAAGTCAAGTAACCTGAACATAACTGCCCTGGGGTAACTCTCCAGGGTGTTAACCGTTCCAAGTATATTTGTTCCAAGAGGTAACAATTTTTTGACTCTCTGGGCAGGAAATCCGTGTGTTGGGTGGCTGGAGGGAGTGGGTGTTACTAGAGTGCTGTCTAGTATTAAGTGGGTAGTATCAGCCATAGGATGATGCCATGTCCATGTAGGAACGATACTGCCGCGGCAATAGTGTTATCTGTTCTGATTTTGTCTGAATTTGACTCAGTGAAGCCACAGGATAAAGCATTAAGCACATCACTGAGGCAATCAGATATTTATAATAACTTATAGTAACATAGTAACGTACAGTAGAACAACGCCTTGAAAATTCGTGGCCCCACTGATTTGTAAAAATGCAAAGTAAACTAAACCCTGAGCCAAGAAAAACTTAAAAACCCAGTATCTAAAGTTTCCAGTAGTAAATGTCGATAAACTGACGAATGTGATTGAATTCACTGATTATGAAATTTAGGCTGTTAAGCCAGGCACTAGGGCACTTTCGGCCGTTTGGTGCTTATTACAGTTAAAAGAGGGAGTTGGAGGGGTTGGACAGCAAAGGAAAAAGTTCCAGAAAATAAAGGAAATGGAGTACATTTCCGAAAGGTGGAACCGGGAGAAGACCCCCACAGTTGCACTAAGAAGTAACAGTTAGAGGTGTTGGATAGCAAAAAAAAAAAAAAAAAAAGGAAAGGAAGCGGGAATAGAGGTAAAGTAAAAGACTACAAAGATATGGGCCGAAGGGACGCTGTAAACAACCTCTAGTAATAATACCTACAGTGCACCGCGTGAGGTGCCCATGGTACCCTCTACCTCTACGTGGTTGAAGAAATTAAAGAATGATGTACCAAAGTCTAATTTTCAACCTCAATGTCAGATTTTCGGAGTATATTCTTCTGTGCTAGATTACTCTACGTCAGGATACGAAACCTGAAAGAAACTTATTTCACAGTTATTCCAGTAATTACGAGTGTTCTTCAGTTACGTCAAAGTATAAAAGAAATTTTCAGGTCTCACCCTCAAATCATTTAAACATTCACCAACAAGATTAATTTTATATCCCTTTTCACATATCGTCTCTAACTCGTTGATTTGATGGCACTCGGGTAAACAACTGAATACGCTCATCAAATCGTTTTTCAGACCAATCAGTATTAGGAAAATTGTATATGGTTTTCTCAAAATACCGACGCCAAAATTTTGCTTTCAAAACCAGTATTTGTTACATGATGAGCGACTTCTGCCCTCAAATAAATTGGAAATTTACATTTCAGTCCATTATCTTCAATTACATTCACTACAATACCACGTCCTTTGTGAAGAGATGTATCACGTTACATATTTTTATTTTGAGCTGATAGTTTTGAAATGGTGGCGATGGGGCGACGTAGGGGTTGAGGTTGAGAGAAAGATAGCAATTAGTGAAGTTGGGGAAGAGTTCTTAGGAGAGATTAACAAGGTTTAATGTGGGAATATAGAAAGGAAAAAGTAAGGGGTTCATGTTAGAGGAAGGAAAGTATACTATTCGTAAAAAAAATGCATTTAGTATCCGTACCTAGGTAACGAAACTTATCACAGTCTTAATACTTCTCATGTGCCTTAAATGTTATCTTTTGATGTGTAAAAAAAACCGCAGTGTTCAGCAACTCAAATAAAAGAAATATCCCATTTAATTTTCCTTAGCACAGAAGCGGACGAAAATGTTGAAGATTATTGTTAGAATAGAAGTTATTATGAAAGCACGCGAATTAATTTTAGTATCTCTCAAACAGACTCTGATTGTCTACAGATGTTGCATCTCTCTCTCTCTCTCTCTCTCTCTCTCTCTCTCTCTCTCTCAATGAAAGCCCTTTGTTGGCCGAGCCGGTTGAGCTTCAGACTGTCACTCGATGGGCCGGAGTTCAATTCCCGCGGCAGGCTGATGAAGAGTTAGAGGAATTTATTTCTGGTGATAGAAATTCATTTCTCGCTATAATGTGGTTCGGATTCCACAATAAGCTGTAGGTCCCGTTGCTAAGTAACCAATTGGTTCTTAGCCACCTAAAATAAGTCTAACCCTTCGGGCCAGCCCTAGGAGAGCTGTTAATCAGCTCAGTGGTCTGGTAAAACTAAGGTATACTTTTTTTTTTTCTCTCTCAATGAAAACTGAATGTAATCCTGCGTAATATCTACAGGCAATTGTCTCTCTAAAGCACGTAAAGTGTAATAATGCAATGTAAATCACTCGGAAAAAGCGTACTGAAGTCGCATACAAACGCAATGTCGATATACGATTCACGTCAACATAATAGGCGATTAAGAACCATTATTTGCCTGGTAAAGAGAAGCATCGAAACCTAGCGCACTGGCTAATTAAATCATTCCTTTTATGGCATAGATAGACTACTGAATTAAACCACAAATAACAAAAAAATAATCATCCCATGAAACATGAATGAGGATATTTCGCAATGTTGGGCTTAACTGTGTTTTGGGTCATTTGAAGACTTTATTGGTTAAAGAAATTCACAGCAATTTCACAAATACAGCTTGTAATAAATTTTAGTTAACCTAAATCTTCATTTATATTTCTGTAGCAAAGTAAGAGCGGAATGAAAAGCTCATTTGTAATAATCCAGTTACCTTCAGGAACTCATATTTTTTACTATTATTATTATTATTATTATTATTATTATTATTGATTATTATTATTATTTTTTATTATTATTATTATTATTATTATTATTGACTCCGACCATTTTTTTCATTCAGACCAGGTTCACTGCCCATTACAGAAGTAAATTTTAAGTATTTTTTTTTTACAGAAACGTTTGCAGCCCGGGGCTATGCTTGTCCATGCGAGCTGTCTTTGTATTTATATATTATAATTGTATCATGGAATTTATTTTTATTCTTTTTTTAAATAGGTTTCTGAATGCAAATTTTCTACTGTTTTTGTGTGCAACATTTTCAGCGCTGTTGTAGGTATTATTATTACGTATGATAAAGTAAAATGTATCACTTTTGTGGTTCTTGAATGAGTTATGATAGTGCCTTATGTATTATGACTTTTCGACGCATGGCATCAAGAAACTTTTTTCTTCCTGGAATTTCAGCGTACATTTTTAGTGTTCTACTGTGTGCTTCATGTAACTTTTTCTTCCAGCGCCACTCTGCTTGGTATACTGCCTTTTTGCTTTTTAGATTTTGTTTTTAAGAGTAAAATTTTGTTGCTGCTCAACGGTGCAAACATCTGAATGGAGTTCTAGAAGTGATTCTATCTGATGTACTGCAGTGTGCAAGTTTAAGGTCTGCCATCTGCTTTTACTTCCAGTTACATGCCCAATTATCCTTCATTGCAGGTCGAAATGCAAGATTAAAAAGCACTATCGTTTCATGGGTGCAAATATTTCAATTGTTAAAGTAATTTTTTTTTGCCTTGGTGATTTCCTATACTCCACAGGTAACTTTGGAGTTCATTAAAACATTATTTTCCTTTCATTCGATCACTCGCATCTGGCTGGTATAACGAGGTGTATTATCGTTTGCTTTAGGCTTGTGATCTTGAACCGTGAAAAAACTCCATTTCTAAACTATATGAAGAATCGAAATCTTAAATTCTGGACAAAAGGGAAAATCCGTTATCACTGATGAAAGGAAAGCTAGAATTAGCTTCATCTTTCAAAGTGGTACTCACTAATATGCTAATTTTGTACACTCCTGCCAGGCGGGTTTGGCAACTATCTTACAAAATTGTAAACAGGTTAAAATCATTTTTCAGTGTGTGTGAATGTCTCATATTGGAACAGGAAATGTTTTAAACAATAAGTCAGTTACCAAAAATTAAAACTAAAAAATGGCTTTTTTTATAAGATGCTCAATAATGTTTCATTAAAAATGAGGCTGTACAATGAATCGTCTTGGCTTTAGAGATGCATCAGTATTTATATCTTAGATGTATCGTTGTCTCCATTCCTTAATAATGCCTGAAAAATAATCATGTGAGCCATTCTGAAGGGTGCTCAACTTTCCCAAACTACTGGTAACTTCCTTTATTACAGGTCAATATAGGTAAAACAGTATTGTTGAAATTGATTACTATTTTGTAAAAACATGTTTTAATTATTAAAAGGCCTCATTTGTCAAAGGGCACAATGTCTATGAGATGTATTGCACCGGATTTTTTAGTCTTTTCAAGATTACTCCTGTGAAGAAAAGGCACCACATGAACATTGTAAAAAAAATTATTTAAAATGAACAATGTCTATGAGATATTGCTCTATTTTGTCTTTCAAAATTACTCCTTTGGAAAAATGCCAACATAAAAAATGGCATATTGTTTTGTTGAAAAAAGTGTTGAATGATAGTATAAGCAATTTAACTGATTTAGCTGATGGCTCAGCACCATTCAATCCTTCATGAAGAAATTCTCACAAACGCCCTCTAGATTAAGTAGGAGAGTCATCAAGGTGCTGCATTCCCGGATGAAATGACAAACACCTTGACTTAGCTTAAGGTATATATGGAAATATTAAAATTTTTTTTTTAGTGAAAATATAATGGATATAATGTCAATCTACCAAATGAAAAGATATTAAAAGGTCGTTTACTGGTAAAGTAAGGGTATAATGTTATCAAATCCACAAACAAAGTTGAAAACCTTATATTTTTCTGTGGTACAGGGTGCAAAGTTCTGAATGATGCTTGGTATGAAAAACAAAGACATAATATTGAGATTACTAATCACTGAAAATGTAAGGTCACAGCTATTCGATATTGATAGCCATCTGATTCCGGATGAATTTCTAAATTATTTGAGATCCTTCATACTAATTAAACTCGACTGTCTTGTTAAAGCTGTTCTACTTAAAAAAAAAAAAACTTAAATACAGTGCTTCATAAAATGTTCAGCTTTATTACTGGCTATCATATCATTAGCTAGACTAAGACTTTTTGCATCCCCTCAAATATGGTTTTAAGTCATATCTGAATTCTTTCTAATCTTCAGGAGCGTGTGTTTCCTACCCTATTATAACAGTTGTTCCAGTATCAGGGAACTTTGGCCTCATTCTTCATCGTTTCTTAAAGAGTTTGGTCATGCCCCCATCAAAGCCCTTTAAAGTAAAATTAGAAGATGATTTTTGCGTCTTAGAGGCTAACATTTAGGAAATTCCGGTTCAACTTTCAATAGTCTCAATATCAACGGGACACTTTTGTGGCTATTTGGACAATGAGAAGTGAATAATGCTATTTTGTCATACTGATGTATAATGGTACCAAGGAGACTGCATACTTATTCTATACCCCAAGTCTCCTTCCTTACTTTTACAAATGATTATGGTATTATTTACACAATAGCTAACAGAACTGTGGTAGAAGTCTATGGCTATCCCAGAGACCCAGGACAGTAACATTTCATTTTAGCAGTACACTGAAAATTATTAGATGAAATAAAAAAAAAATTACATATCACAGAAATGAAATAATATCAGTTAAGACAAATAGTCAGTTATTAGAATAACAGTTTATTCCTTCGCTTATGCACATGGGGGGGGGGCCGGGTTGCTAACTATATCAGTAAACATTCACTGCCTATTCTTAGTTAAACTGAAGAAGGAAAATCCTTGAATATTTTGTTATGAATGGCTAATGAAACTTTTTTGCAGGAAAGCTAGATAGGGAGCTTAAATAGACTATATTCAACAATACATGATATATAACCGTAAAGGTTAGCATTTGTTACTCAACGTTATTGCCCAACTGAAACATTTCAGGTTTTTAGGATTTTTTTCTCAAATCATATATCTTAATGATGATCAGCATAGAAATTATAAGTGAATAAAATGGTCTTCATAACGACTAACAAAATAATTTCCTGTTTGATACCTTCTACCTAAGGGGTATGGCACCAAGGTGTGACTATAACTTGAGATTTGACGTAGTACTGCTAATTTACAACAGTGTGGAATCCTTTGTCGGTTATAAAACAAAGCCTATTCGTCCACGAATACAGCCAAGACACTCCCACCCCTACACACCACACACACATATATATATATATATATATATATATATATATATATATATATATATATATATATATATATATATATATATATATATACATATGCATATATATGTATATATACAGCATATAATTGATATTTTGTCCTTATAATCGCCTGACCTCATGTCCTAGATGGCTGGACGTTAACTTCATCAATGAAAAAGTCAGTGTCAAAACGACTAGTCCCCATTTTGCCGTGAGGCACAGGCAATTCCGCGCGGTCACCTGAACAGACACTTAACCTCTGTGCTCTGTCATTGACTTTGCAACCGCCATGTGTGAACCGGGCCTAAAGTACTGAGACAGGGGGGGGGTATCTAAATGAACTTTGTCGTAGGCGAAGTTTATTTGATTAGGAACAAGTTATGTACGAAATTTACAGAAATAAGTTGTCTCTCAACTTTATTTCTGCTGTTTATTCAGTTATAAGATTACGGAGAATTTCACGCTTCATTATATTGAAGCGTTAATCTATAGCCAAGACTTACAATTGAACATAATATCGATAATAAAAAATAAACGAATGGCACAAGTAAATGTACGTCATGAATGGTTTCCCAAAAAGTCTTTATTTCGTCATTAATGTTTCTTCTTTTTTATGTTATTTACAAGAACTGGTTTTCTTATCTAAACCTACATAATATGATCGTGTAATTTACATTTCGTAAATATATTCTAATAAATAAAAACCAAAAGGAAACAACAAATCTGGACCCTTTGCTTACACTGCTACACACACACATATTAAAGATCGTTAAGTACCATGTTCCTGGAAACGCAATATGTGATGCCTTTCATCGAGAATAACGTTATACGCGTTGTTCCTAGAGAGCCGTTGTATGGGTAACCTATCATTGCGACTAATATTGTAAGCCTAGCGGCGATCCAGCCAATCACAGCTCATATTCAGCATTCGTCGAGTACACCAGATACCGCCGTAAATAAACAACTTGGTCGCTGTTATCGTTAGAATTATTAATCACCAAGTGACATATTATTACTGCTATAATGAGCTAAGACATCGAAGATTCTACAGGAGTGTTCAGTGTGGCCGATCCACCCGTGGATAATGTGAAAAAAAGCAAGAGTTCTGTTTGTGGTGGTTAAGTGAAGCATTTTGGACCATGTTTCGTGCTTAGATGATGGTGACAGTGATGATGGGTCTTTTCCGGTGATGGATATTGGTGTTAGTGTTATTGCTGTGGCTTAATAGGTGAGGGTAGAACGGAAAGCAGTAATAGGCTATTATAGAGAAGGGGGAGGGAAAAGATAAAGATGAACCTAGCCGTGTAATAAGAAAAAGAACAACATTCCAGTATTATTACGATTATATATATAGCCCCAGTGACAGCTCAGATGACGAGTGGGTGCATCCTTATTACAGTGATAGTGATACTGATTGTGATGATCTATCCCCTTGTATTACTGCAGTCCCATACTTGTGTACAAGTTTTGAAGCCAATGCTCCTAAGTGGAACATTTTCTTAATGAGGCTGATCACTTGCACTACGGGACACGGGAAGAAAAAAAGGTTAGTCGATCAGAAACATGGTCTGCCAATGTTGCTGAAAGAAAAAAAAATGAGTACCTTGGCCTTTCTTTTCCAAACTTTAAAAACACTGGTGCCAAGAAAACTTACTGACAAGAGGGTTGGTCTCCCTTGTAACTGCGAGAACGAGTGTTTTTCCAAAGTGAAGGATGAGGCGATTAATGCGGTCTTCAAGTCGTACTGGCCACAGAGGTACTGAAACTTGCAGGCAGCGTACTTCAAAGAAGCATTCGTAGGGAAGCAATCTTGAGGAAGCAATCCAAGGCCGAAGACAGCAAGAAGAAACCTTTTTGGGCCAGGAAATAACACTGAAAAACTGCCTTCCTCTCCATTCATGCAACAGCTGCTATTAGGACCCAAATTGTTATGGAGAAATTGTTTGGAGGACGAACAACAATAACGGACCTAAGGGGCACGAACCGTGCCATCAGGAAAGTAACTGGCCGTAAATGACACATGCAAATTCAGCCAGTTTGTGCAAGGCACCATACCCGACAACATACCTCGAACCAGAAGCGTTTGGAGTCTCGCTTCAGCATCTGGGCACTGTAGGGAAAATACCTCGTTTAGATCAATGTCAGTCGGTCTGATGCCACCGTGGTGGAGTAAAAAAAATATTGCAGCAACATTCTCAGTCACCATTGTAATGTATCGTTTCGCCATGTTAAGAAGGGTGCCTGCAACACTTGTGAACTGCTCACGACAGATACTGTAGATGGGAAACTGGCTGGAACAGATTTCTTTCAACCCGAACGAACAAGTACCAAAGGCACGGGGTGAAAAACTTTATAGGACTTCCAGTGCCAGGAAGATCGCGAAACCTCCTTGATGACGACTGGGTATGTGTCGCCATGGCCTTACAGCACACCATGCCATGCCCTGATTTCTGTCACGTCGGCGTGCTAGGAGCTCAGATTGTGATGGCGACTTTTCAAAGTTGCCGGCCTCCTCCCGCTAATCGTTGATGGCCCCCGCTTATCGAAGGAATGACGCAGCTAATTGCTCAACAAAAACAATAAACAAGACAAGAACAAATAAGATTTTGGTGAGTACATCTATTTTTTTGCCATTATCCATCCTTTGTTCATGCAGCAGTGTTTATCTTTTATGCATTAATCGCCGTTATCGTATCGTTAATCATTATTCATAAATCTGTGAGGTTTAATACTGACACACTTCAAATTTATTGATGTTTTATACCTAGGCGTGACAATATTAATTTTGGGGATTTTTTTTTTTTACATTTATCACCATCACCTTCACCTTCATTATTGTTCACAGTTTTGTTGAAATTTTATTAACATATTTTATGTTTATCACTGTTTATTTGCTGTGTGGGATAAAGACATTTTTTTGGAATTTCTAGTCCGTAATGACTATTCTTTTCATCAGCCATTATTCACAGGTTTGTTAGGATCATTAGTGACAAGCGTCTCATTATGTATATATTAATTTTTATTGATATTTATTAATTTCGTGACAGTATAGTTGTAAATTTTTGGGACTTTTATTGAAAAAGGCAATAGAAAGCAATTCAGGTTTGTGGCGAATTTTTTCATTATTTATGTACAACATTTTAAAGCTTTATAAGGTAGCAATTCAAACAATATCTTTGGAACCTTTTGCCATAAAAACATTGGAAAACACATTTTAACGCATGAATTGGGAAATGCAGCAAAAGGAGACATACAATCACGTTGTTGCAAATATAAAATGAATTTTTTTTAAATTGTTACATACGCATAAATAATAATTAGCTTCAGTTTAAAAAATGTAAGATCGTAGCTTGATAAATAACTATACTATCGTGGCTTCAAAATCGTTGATTTTCGGTCGACACACGCGCACACACGCACGTTCACACGCACGTTCACACGCACACACACACACACACACACACACACACACACACACATATATATATATATATATATATACACACATAATGTGTATGTGTGAGTATACATTATATATATATATATATATATACGTATATTACATACGTACATACCTGTATATATAGGACATATATACTTATATATATAGCCTACTCGTATATACATATGTGTATATATATATATGTAATATATATGTATAGATATATATATTATTATATATTATTACACACACACACACACACACATATATATATATATATATATATATATATATATATATATATATATATATATATACGTACAGTTTTTGTTATATATTATGGAACAGGGGATGGCTTTCAAGCGTTCAAAACTTCCGCCAAAGTTGAATGAGGGAATGATTTCACATTCATTGATGAGGTTATTAGATGCACAGTAAATCAATATCGGCCGTCTAAATGGATTTATTATCGTTACCCAGTCAAAATGACAATGACTTTTCAAGAACTGTTATTCCTTCAGTGTTGTGATTTTGAACATGGAATAAGTAGTTTTGATAATATGTGAAAGACCATCACCTCTAGAACTGATGATTTGTAAGACGTTTTGTTTGATCATTATCAATAATGACAATAATAATTTTTTTTGTAATTGAAGGTTTTGGCACTGGAATTAAAAATACAATTGTCGTTAACCTAACGAGGAAATTATAAAAAAAAAATGAAAATGTGAGAATTAACTGGAGGGGATTGAAAAGAAAATACGAAAAACCTTTGTAAAGGCAACGGACTTAATCGAAAATAGCGGAACGAGAGTTGTTAATTGCCACAGAGTAAACGTAGAAATTTGTGGTCAGCGGTAAGAAAGGACATATTTTTTTTTTTTTTTGTTAAACTGAAATTAAGAGGGAAACAAGCAGAAGCCGATTAAGTCGTGTTAGATGGGAATAAAAAGCATGATTATTTTATTTATGATGGCAATGTTCGAATCAAGAAAAGTAGATACAAACCTTGAATAAAACGGGAGAAAAATAACTTGCAACATCGAGAATAAACTTCGTTATTTAGTAGACGGTTAAAGAATTGAATAACGTGTCCTTAGACAAATTTGTAACTGATCACTCAAGATTATTGACGAGAGACAGGGTTGCTTTCCTGCCAAGTTAACATATTTCGTGATATTGACGCATTTTAATTCTATTGCCCAAACACGATGGTCCACACGGCAAACTGTAGTTTATGAAAACATCCATGGCACGACACAATCTTGGAAAATATGAGTAAATCCTTTTGACACTTGTATGTTTAGCCTAATAGTAAAACACTTGCGAATGTACAGTGTGAGGTTATTCTTCTGTGATGCAATTTGGAACATAATAGAACCATGTGAAGTAGATCAAGACGCCATAACAGCTATAAAATAATATTTAGCATCCGCAAGAAAGCCGCGTCCTCAAACAAATTTTCCTGCTACCTCAAGAAACTCCCGAGGATTAGCTTTGGGATGTGTTTGCAAGTTTCATTTCTATTTTTGACAAAGAAAAACATAAAAAATAATGCCATCTGCAATGTTGATCAATATCGGCCAATATTAAGAACTTGGGACTTTTTACATTCCATTAATCGATGAGAAAAGAAACTGTCCTTCCCATTTAAAGATTTTTTTTTCAGCTTAAAACTTTTAGACAATTGAGGAGATTAAGCTCACCCTTTCCCATCACACATATTTCCATGAGATGACTAATGGCAGCAAGAATTAATCGCCTGATATCCCGAAAACCTTTCCAGACCATTTATGAAATCCTGTATTGCGTGGATTACTGCATAGCTCAATTAACTGATCAAATTCCTTCGTTAACGGTTTCTTTCAGATCATGAATGTGGGTTCATATCAACCACTTCAATTCATCCACCTTTACTGTTACATTTTCTTTTGTTTACCATTTAACATTTGGAGGAAGTGTCAAATTTACAGTATATACCGAAGGGGAATTATAATTGATAAATGGTTCGTCGTCTCAAGTATAATACCCCTTCGATATATATAAATAAATTATATATATATATATATATATATATATATATATATATATATATATAAAATATCCGAAATAGAGCGAATTGGATGTTAAACGATGGAAATTAATTCGTATATATTATTATAAATATTCCCCTGTTCGACTTCTCTTCTTTGATTTAATAGAAATCTAAAAACAGAAAGACAAGGCTTTATTTTTGTCAAGTAAAGAGGGCATTCTAGGGAGGGGAGCAAGCAAGCAGGGTTGTTTTTCCAAAAGCACCAACCATTAGGAGATAGAAGTTTAGTTTAGAGGCATATTCGGTAGGGTGGGTTTTGCTAGGACCACCCTTAGCTAGATTGTACCTTAAGCTCACTTTTCTATGACCTTTGTACCTGTGAGTTTTTTGTCATTTTCAGTTGTTGCCTGCAACCGACCCAAGGTGGCTTGGGGGAGGAGTCTTTGAAGCGAGCACCCACGCCATTTGCCCCAGCTCGACACAGTCTGGAGGCACTTGTTCCAGTAAGGCGTTGTGTTTTGAGCCATCAGCTATGAGGTTACGTGACCCGTCTGACATTTTGAAAACGGGTTGCCTGCGAGCCAGTGACCTCCATCTTAAAACCTTGTTGTTATTGTTTACCTGTGTGACGTCACTATTGCATCTGCCTCATCTGCTCCACTTAGCGAACTGCTTTGTCTTGCGCATTACCATACTCGCTAATCTTAGAAAAAAATATACTTCAATATTATAGGGAAACTAGGTATAGGATTTGATGCAGCAGGTAAAAGAAAGTTAATAATTTAGTCAGGGAGTAATTTATTTAGGAAATACAACAAAAAGGTTCCTACACAAAATACACTTTTGCAGGGAATTATAAAATAGAAAAAAAAAAAGAACTTCATAATTTAACCATACTTATCAGCCTGAGACGTAAGATGCGAATGGTAATGGGGCACGTTAATATTAGCAAGAGAACCCATTACCTAACATAGCCAAAGCAAGAAGTATTTCAAAAAGAAGAAACCTGCTAGTGTGCATTTACAATTTTACTTATTTACTCAGGCAGTGCGAACTTCGTTTGCTGGATACTTTCTCTCTCTCTCTCTCTCTCTCTCTCTCTCTCTCTCTCTCTCTCTCTCTCTCTCTCTCTCATCTTCCATTTCTTTTATTTTCATTTACGTAAGCTTTTAAGATATCTCCGAAGTGTACGTGCACCGTCATCATTGAAAGAACGGATCGACATAGGAATAATTAATTAAAATAAAACAAATAAAAAGAAACGCCTCTGTCCCACGGATAGATGAGGATAAGTTAAGATTAACCAGTTACAGAAGGGGTATTTTATCCAGACTCAAGGATGAAAGCCTTCCTCCCTCCACATGAAACGAAGTAGTACAGCTGGTACTAGGAACTAGTCACCCACAAGGGCCAAAGAAACCAAAATTGATTTTTCTTTTCCACAGTGCCACTAATCTGAAGCACTGTCACAAACTGAAGCGCTTACTTATTTGTATCTTCTTACCTTCCCTTTTTCTCCTACTTATTAGTTACACTTTGCTTGGGCAGAGTGCATTTTTCCCCTTAGTACAATTAGTTTTACTCCAAGACAAGTGTTGATTCCTAGGAATGCACTGGACCAAAGACAAAAAAAAAAAGTCCTTTTGTGACTACATAAGCTACACCTGTACCTAGAGATACAGAGTGCCATCAGTGTGACCTTTGCACTGCACACTCAGCCACAGTGCCACCTTATTAGAAAGGTGCCACGCCACTGAAGTATCACCCACATCTTCAATTCCAAAGTATGTCTAGTCAACCCAAGTAGATGCCCTTACCTGCCAGAACCATGGCTGTAGAGCATTACAGAACCTTCATGGATCTGGGGAAGGAGGCAGGTCTCATGGGACCAGAACTTTCCAAGTGGGTCAAGGAACAGCTGGATGACTTGGCCAAGCAAGAGAGGGATGAAAGAGCCGAACAGAGGTGGTATGCTGAAGAACAGAGGCAGCTGGAAGATGCAAGAAAAGAGAGGAGAAGACAGCATGAATTATCCCTCAAGGAAAGTAAGCTAGCTCTCAAAGAAAAGGAGCTTGAGCTGGAGAAGGCTTGAAGGAAAAAGCTGAAGCTGTGGCTATCCAACAAGCCTTCAACCCCACACCTGCCGCACCAAATGCTCCGATCTCAAGCATTAATTCCCTAGTCCTCAAGTGGACTGATTCCCTAGTCCCCAAGTGGTCTGAGGAAGAACCAGAAGCATGGTATGAGGAAATAGAGCCACCAAGACAGAGAGGGCTTTAGTGCTTGCCAAGCACATGGAAGGAAAAGCTAAGGCAGCTCTCCGCTCACTGGAGAAGAGTCAAAGAGGCAACATCGTAGAAGCTCGTAGGGGCATAACAAAATAACCCCGGAGAAGTCGAGACAGCAGTTCCGAGGTCTTCCCTAGGAAGTCGGCTGGTCCTGGACTGAATGGCCTGTCACAAGACCCAGTCTGGTACTTGCTGGTTCGACTCCCTGTCGTGCACTACATTCAAGGACCTATTCAATCGGACCATGCTGGAGGACCTTGCTGTGTATCTCAGTGATAAGCAGCCCACCACACTTATGGAAGCCTGCCATATGGCCGATTCATGGGAAAGCTACAATCAGTCCCACAGCACATCTCAGCAGTGCATCGTGCCACCTGGGTACCTCTCAGGCTTGACTCGCACAAAGAATGGACAACCTAGCGAGCCTACATGCACCCACTGTAAGAAGTTGCGGCACACTGAATCTGATTGCCGCTACAAGTTGGGCAACAATAAGCAGCTTTCTACTAACAACCAGAATTCCGCTCCCTCTACGTCCACTCAACCCTCTCCACCAACAGTCACTGCAGGTCACTGAGCCCCTGCAAAGGGCTCCTACCGATCCTATGGTGCTGCCAGCCACTATAGTGCTGGACATCTGGCCTGCCCAAATCATGTCCCAGCCACCAAGTTCATCAACTTAATTAACACCTCATTCTCTGCGGCTGGGCCGCAGAAGATACTTCACCCCAAGAGTCTGGATACCCAGTTCATCTCGGTGGCACCCCGTAATGGCTCTAGCCTGCCTATGGCCCTACCGTTCATGGTAGACACTGCAGCCGACGTTAGCCTGATTGCCAGGTCCCAAGTGCCAGCCAGTGCCACAGTTGATGAGAAAACCTGGTTGGAGATGAAATGGGTAGAGGGCCACACCAAAACCATTCCCGCAGTCAAGCTCCAGGTCATGACACCTTGAGACACGCTACCTCACCCCTTAGCGTGGTGAGTGGAATTAGGCCCGGAGTGGATTTCCTGTTGGGTCGGGATCTCCTCTGGGGAAGCTATTCCCCAACACTTCGTCACAGCCACGCTACCTTCTCAACAGAGGACCCAACTGTAGGATCACCTTGACTGGCGTGCCACCAAAAGAAGAAGAACCGCCTTCCGCCTGCCGAAATGGTCATCGGAAGGGGCACATGCAACACAATTCTCGGCCCAGTCCTCCCTCTCCAAGAAAGGACGGCCAAGAGAAGCAGTACCGCTGTAGAGCGTGCAAGGTGATAGGCCACTCCACTAATTGGGAGGGCTTCCCAAATAAGCAACGCCCAGCAGATGCCCCAAATCAAGACTCTCCAAGAGGTTCTGACCTCCAGGTGGGACAGGACTCTCTGTCTCAGCCCAACTCAAGCCATCGGCGAGGTACTGCACCTCTGGACCCCTTGTCAGGCATGTCTGACCATCAGTCGCTGCCATTGCCACTTGAGAGCTCTGAGAAGTGCCACTCTCTGTCCGTCTCGGATGTTGAGCCACCACAAGAAGACGACCCTGTGCCAGATCCAAATCATGAGACGGATCCTCCTCCGGGAGATCCAGGACCCGTCACTGCATTAATCTTAGCAACCTGTGAGCACTTGGCGCAGAGGTTGAGACCGCTCTTGCCCCTGTTGTCACAGCAGCCGGAGAAGGAAGCCCTCCTGTAGCCTCTGAGGTTGCCCCTGACTTCGGGCCTGCTAGCCCTTCCCCAGAGTCGGTGCCCTCATCACCTCCTAGGACTGACGTAGACAGGTCTTGGAGGAACCCAAAGAAGAAGAAGAAGAAGAGAGCCAAGTGATTGCAAGAGCCACAAGCTCATCCTGGCACTCGTGCCCTCTTAGCTCAGTGCCCTTTCCATCTCAGAGTGACCCTGGCTCCTGCCCAGAGGAGGTAGCCAGTGTGATCTCTGTCTTAGTAACAGCCTAGACCAGATTGAGTATGTAGCAATAGTAACCTTGTCATTTAAACCTTGCAATGAACAGTAAGTATATTGTAATTTTGAAGCCAGTAATCGTGACTATGGTGAATAGAGCCACTGAGCTCATGATATATATGGCATAATACCTCAGTTGAGGCAAGCATTTACCATATAAGGAAAACCTTATTTAAAGAAGACAGATTATATCTTTGTTTACTGTGATTGCAAATTCTAGTGTAAGACATTGTATACGTTTAAGAATACTGTAACTTAGCTAGTTCATTGTTCTTTATGTTGGTGCTATGGCAGTGTTCTAATAGGTTATGTCATAGATGATACCATTGTATGTACCATTTGGCTAGGACGGAATATCACAATCATCAGAGGTAGCATGTAAATATCCGTAATCACCTTTAAGTAGTGTTAGAAGTCTGTAGAAGTAAGTGATTAAACCTCACATCCCATTCTAGAGTCAGGTAGATCTTTAGCTAGTTGGATTGCAAGGGACAAAGCTGTTCAAGGGAAAAGAGTAAAGTGATCAAGGCAAACAGCTTACTTAGTACAGACCTTCATGCCCGAAAGGGAGTGAAGGCCTTTTTAATGGGGGGAGCTGTTATAAATATTCCCCTGTTCGACCTCTCTTCCTTGATTTGATAGAAGTCTAAAAAGAAAAAGACAAAGCTTTATCTTTGTAAAGTAAAGAGGGCATTCTAGGGAGGGAAGCAAACGAGCAGGGTTGTTTTTCCAAAAGCACCAACCATCAGGAGGGGATAGGAAGTTTATTTTAGAGACATATTCGACAGGGCAGGTTTTGCTAGGACCACCCTTAGCTACCGTAGATTGTACCTTAAGCTCACTTTTCTATGAACTTTGTACCGGCGAGTTTTTTTGTAATTTTCAGATGCTACCTGCAACTGAGCCAAGGCAACTTGGGGGAGGAGTCTTTGAAGCGAGCACCCACGCCATTTGACCCAGCTCGACACAGCCTGGAGGCATCCATCATAGAGACCACAAGCCCAGGCGTCTCCCATACACTCCCCTTTGTTCTTCCCCCTTTTGTTGAACAGCCAGGGAAATTGCTATTTCAATGGACACAGGACTTCTGATGCAATTGATCACTGCATTATCTATTCCAGCGGTAAGTCTGAGGATGACAATTACTCCCAGTTCTCTCCTTTAGTCCTAATGCTGTTGTTTCATGTTTTAAGTTTCCCTCTTTCTTAAACAGTCACTGTCTAAGGAAAATCTTAGTAAAACCATATCACATTTATGAAGTCAAATATATGAAATACAGTTATTGTTGCCTAGTGAAATTGCATAAATTATCCTCCATGGTGTTAACATAATATTCTTGATCTAAGATTCATCCCTTGCAGTCAATTAATGATAAATGAGAGGTCTTGATATCGAATTGTTATCTGGATACATCTCTTCCAGAATTGGGCACACCTTGGAACCTGGCCAGAATCTTGTTTGGAGAAAGATTAGCATCCCACGGTCCTCAATTCCCGCGCTTATAGATGTGTCACAAGAAGCCCCCAGCAATTGTCATCCACTAATTTATGTTGAAATATCTTTTGTCCGAAGTGGGACGAAGTTGGAGCTGTCATTAGCTCCCATAAGAACTCATTTATCTTATATGTATATTTTTTGTTGTTGAAATAGTTGTTTGAGTAATGTTATTGATTTAATTCATGTGTTCAGAATAAATCAATATATTCAGTAACCTAGTCTCAACTGACGACCAATCTAATTATGTTAATTATCTGTGTTTTTTTTTGGTAACTTTGAGCCTTAATTGATAGGATTACGTGGGTCTTAGGTTAACCAAGGCAATAATATTTCAGTAAATTGATATTTAAACTCAGCAGCTGAATGACGCACGTAACAATCGCTATACTTATGATGATGCTCCATCCTCCACTAAAAGAATAAAGCAGTTGCAGTTTTTAAACCTAGATTCGATAATTGACGAAAGAAATGCCTCCCTGAATTAAGTTTCATTCGGTAAAACGCAATCAGCTGAAGATTTTAAGAATGTAAAATAAACCAAAATGCAAATGGCACATGCTCGCTCTGTTCATATTTTGTAATACGATAATATGACAATAATATGTGATATGATTAGATACAGTAAAAAAAAAAGTTTTATTAAAACACATCTCCCCATTAAACCTAAACACACCCCCATTAAACCAAAACACACCCCACCAAATGTAAACACATCCTCCACTAAGCATAAATCCCCCTCCCACTAAACCTAAATGCACCCCCTCTAAAACTAAACACACACCACCCACAAAACCTAAACACACCCCTCACTAAACCTAAATGCACCTCCACTAAACATAACACCCCCCCCCCTGCTAAAGCTAAATACACCCCACCAAACTTAAACACATCCCTCACTAAACCTAAACACCCTCACTAAACCTAAATACACCCCCACTAAACCTAAACACACTCCCTGCTAAACTTAAACACTCGCCCCTGCTAAACCTAAACACATCCCCAGTAAACCTAAACACATCCCACTAAACCTAAAAACGCCCCCTTTAAGCCTAAATGCACTCCCCACTAAACCTAAACACACACCCCCGGCTAAACATAAACACATCCCTCACCAAACCTAAACACACCCCCACTAAACCCAAACACACCCTCATTAAACCTAAACACACTCTCACTAAACCTAAACACACCCCCACTAAAACTTAACACACCCTCACTAAACCTAAACACACCCCACTAAACCTAAATATGTGGCCCACTAAACCTAATCATACCCCCACTAAGCCTAAATACACCCTGCTAAACCTAAACACACCCCCTGCTAAACCAAAACACATCCCCACAAACCTAAACACACAACCCCACTAAACCTAAACACACCCTCCACTAAACCTAACACACACCCCCTGCTAAACCTAAATACACCCACCACTAAACCTAAACACACCCCCTGCTAAACTTAGCACAACCCCGCTAAACCTAAACACACCCCCACTAAACCTAAACACACCCTCCACTAAACCTAACACACACCCCCTGCTAAACCTAAATACACCCACCACTAAACCTAAACACACCCCCTTCTAAACTTAGCACAACCCCGCTAAACCTAAACACACCCCCACTAAACCTAAACACAAATCTTGCTACATAATAATCACAGAAAAGAAAAACATTTTCAGTAATATATTTTCATGGTCTCGAGTACACAAAATGAGGTATGGTAAACATGTAGACTTTATGTACCACATAAGTCACAAAGGGAAGGGGAAAGGGGGACGAAGGAAGAGGATGGGGCGGGAGTACGGGCTTGAAACCTACCCTATTATCTTCCTTGAGTCAACTGATGGCCACTTGCCAAATTTTGTCTAGATCAGTCATGCGGTTCGGATTTCTATAGCAAGTTTACAAACATACAAACATTCACTTATATATATATATATATATATATATATATATATATATATATATATATATATATATATATATTATATATAATAATAATAATAATAATAATCAACATACAGCTGAAGACACGCTTTATGTACTTACATCTGCATGCAAAACTGTTTGCGTTTCGAGGGAAAGTCAAGTCGTCCACGGCGATAAAGAAAAGAGATGATAAGGGTTGATTCCCATTACCATGACCAAATGTGGGGGGAACTTTTGGAGACACACATAAATTACTGTTTTAATCACCAATTTCACTTCCTACCGCTGCGTCTCCAGTTTCCTCACGAATAATTCTTGACACTTCCGACAAGGCAAAGTTAGCGTGAAAAATAATTAACCCAACATGGAACGTTTAAGAAAAATTCGAAGGAAGAACAGCAGAAGCCCGGACGCTGGGGTTACGGACGGAATGTGGTCCTAGTTAACCTTTCGGAAATGACATATTCCGTCTTATTTCATGGAAAACACATTCCAATTCTGGCAGGAATCAGACACTACCGAAGTTATTTTGTCAGTTCACATGCTACGTAACACAAATGTTCATACTCAGAACAGTAAGACAATAATTCACCTAGAAATTATAATTTTAAACTGGTTTTACAACCACTAAGGAGCATAAATCTGGGGGGAAACTTTGGTCACGTAATTATTATAAAAACGGAACATTTAGTAGTTATTTGTTGGAAATATAAGGGTACAGTGTCTGTTTTTTAGGCTTCTGACCTTCGAGGAGTAATAGATCCTCTCAAATTACCTGAGTCAAAAAAAAAAGTGAACTATTAATTCATGAATTAGTTTGTTTTTGCACGGGAACACGAGGAAACACTGAATGAGACACCGAGATATTTCCACAGCCATTGAAAGGTCGCTTGCTAAGGTGAAAGATATATATATATATATATATATATATATATATATATATATATATATATATATATATATATATATATATATATATATATATATATATATATATATATATATATATATATATATATATATATATATATATATATATATATATATATATATATATATATATATATATATATATATATATATATATATATATATATATATATATATATATATATATATATATATATATATATATATATATATATATATATATATGTGTGTGTGTGTATGTGTGTGTCTGTACAGTATGTGTGTGGGCGTGTGCGTGTTTGTTTGTATGTATAAAATGGTTCTTTTAAAACCTTTGTCGTGGGTTATAATGTGCTTGTCAATCAGTTAATAGTAAAATAATTTTTAATTCGTTCATTTTAACATTACTTTTCCATTGAACAACCTCTCCATTTTCGATACATACATAGAATTCATTAAGGAATTAAAATAAAAATATAACAGCGTTGTTTTCTGCGGACACATCCGTCAACGCTTACCAGCGGTTACGTCTCCACCTTTACCCCATTCACCTATTCTTCATTCCCCATCTCTCCTCCTTCCTCGGTATTTGCCTCCTCCCTGCAAGGGGTGTGAAATTGGCTGCCTCCTCCAAGCGGAAGAGTCAGGTGGAGGAGCCCTTTGATTCCTGTTCCATTACACGCTGACAGAATGCAATTCCTCTCGCAAAACGCAGCTGGGGGAGTTTAACTAAATCTCCCCTTCCCTCGTAATGGATCCGCCCCCCTGAACGAATCTCCCACTCCTTCACCGTCTTTTGGAAAAGTAGTTCAACTTTTATGTAAACGGTCTTGTACATAAATATGTAATCTTTGTATTTTTCTGTTTATTCCTTGGTATTCCTGAGTCGGTTAGAATCCATCTTGTTACACATTGTTATCAAAATATTCTAAGAAAAAATAAATACAGCAATAAAAAATTTAAACTAAAATTATTAATTACTTCTTCCTTTTAAAGTTATTGCTATTCTTTTTTGTATACTCACAATTATCTTTTCTTCAGCTGTTTTGTGCATGTCTGTTTGTAGCTCCTGTAGTCTATCTACCTGTCTGTCTTATTGTTATTTTATAACAAAAAAAAAATGTGATGTATAGCATGACTGAAAATCGAAACTTTTTAGTTGCAGCAGACTTGATCATGTAAATTAGTTTCAGCTGAAAAGTTGAGACTTGAGATGTTTTCCATTATAGTAACAAACACCGACATACAAGATAAGCAGTACCCCCACGAGAGAGCCATTACTTGCCATTATTGTTGATGACCTCATTACGGTACCCAGGATGGAAAAAAGGCAGCATATCTTAAGAAAAACCTAAATTATACAAGCTGAGGTACTGAGGGCACAAAGTGGGGACACACACACAAATATATATATATATATATATATATATATATATATAAATTTCTGACTCAAGTCGGGATATCAGGTGGAAAGCAAGGGCGTTACCCACTGGGCCATACAAGTCTAAAAGAAGTCGGAACCTACAAGCACCCAAGGAATTATGGGCAAGCTAACTGCTTGCATACCAGCGAGTTTTCCCCAACTTCCCTGACTCAGCAATGACCCAATGGACAACATTTCCGAATTATCCCTTCTGAGTGAATAAGATAGAAATCATCAACACACAATCACGTGTGGAACAGAAATAAATTTCTGACTTAAGAATCGAACCCAGGTCTCTCAGGTGGAAAGCAAGGGCGTTACCCACTGGGCCATACAAGTCTTAGAGCAAGCAAAAAAATTAAAGTTTTCCCAACTGAGGACTCAGCAATGACCCAATGGACAACATTTCATTCGAATTATCCCTTCTGAGTGAATAAGATAGAAATCATCAACACACAATCACGTGTGGAACAGAAATAAATTTCTGACTCAAGTCGGGATCGAACCCAGGTCTCTCAGGTATATACCCACTGGGCCATATAGTCTAAAGAAGTCGGAATGAGAGCAACTATTACCTGGGCAATAATGCATAGTTTTCCCAATAGCAATGACCCAATGGACAACATTTCATTATTATCCTTCTGAGTGAATAAGATAGAAATCATCAACACACAATCACGTGTGGAACAGAAATAAATTTCTATACCCAGGTATAGGTATAGCAAGGCGTTATATATAAAAGAATCGGAACCTGAGAGCAATAGGAATTACCTGGGCAAGCTAACTGCTTGCATACCAGCCAGTTTTCCCCAACTTCCCGATCATATATGACCCAATGAATGTCATTTTTCCTGTAATACTATAGTGTAATATGAATATAATCGAACCCAGGTCTCTCAGGTAAAACACTATTTGTCGGAACGTTGAAACAATATATTTCAGGACCCAATGGACAACATTTCAATTGAAATCATCAACACACAATCACGTGTGAACAGAAATAAATTTCTGACTCAGTCGGGATCGAACCCAGGTCTCTCAGGTGGAAAGCAAAGGCGTTACCCACTGGGCCATACAAGTCTAAAAGAAGTCGGAACCTGAGAGCAACTGCACCCAAGGAATTACCTGGGCAAGCTAACTGCTTGCATACCAGCGGATTTTCCCCAACTTCCCGACTCAGCAATGATGAGACTTGTATGGCCCAGTGGGTAACGCCCTTGCTTTCCAGAATATGAGTCAGAAATTTATTTCTGTTCCACACGTGATTGTGTGTTGATGATTTCTATCTTATTCACTCAGAAGGGATAATTGAATGAAAGATACAGGTTCCGACTTCTTTTAGACTTGTTGGGTAACGCCCTTGCCACCTGAGAGACCTGGGTTCGATCCCGACTTGAGTCAGAAATTTATTTCTGTTCCAACGTGATTGGTGTTGATGATTTTTATCTTATTCTCAGAAGGGATAATTCAATGAAATGTTGTCCATTGGGTCATTGCTGAGTCGGGAAGTTGGGAAAACCGTATTCCCAGGGTGCAGTTGCTCTCAGGTTCCGACTTTTAGACTTGTATGGCCCAGTGGGTAACGTTTTGGCCTTTCCACCTTAGACGATCCCGACTTGAGTCAGAAATTTATTTTGTTCCACGTGATTGTGTTGATGATTTCTATCTTATTCAGAAGGATAATTCGAATGAAATGTTGTTTCTTGCTGGTATGCAAGTCGTCTTCTTCAGGTTCCGACTTCTTTAGACTTGGCCCAGTGGGTAACGCCCTTGCTTTCCACCTGAGAGACCTGGGTTCGATCCCGACTTGAGTCAGAAATTTATTTCTGTTCCACACGTGATTGTGTGTTGATGATTTCTATCTTATTCACTCAGAAGGGATAATTCGAATGAAATGTTGTCCATTGGGGTCATTGCTGAGTGTCGTATGCCGTAATTCTCAGGTTCCGACTTCTTTAGACTTGTAACGCCCTTGCTTTCCACCTGAGAGACCTGTCGATCCTGACAGGTTCCACACGTGATTGTTGTTGATGTTTGATTGATGATAGCAGATTCCAGCATCTTTCTTTTGTATGGACAGCTGCTATTTTTGAAAACCATAAAAACTATTTCGTTGCCCCATATTTCCAGTTTATGACATGTTCCTGTATTATGGACAGATGAGATGTTACAAGGGTATATATACAAAAATAAAGGTGTGGAACTCTCCGAAGTGCGTAACGTACTGATCAATTTTTGTGGTTTTGGCCTCATTAACTCCCGTTTATCTGGAGGTCGCGTTTTTGCGTCTTCTTCAGGAGAGATTCGTCGATGTCGTCGATTCAATGTCCTCCTACGAAAATGTGGACAGCTGCTTTTGAAAACCAACTCCGCCCACTCCAGTTTATGACATGTCCTGTATTTCTGCTAGGAAAATTGAACTCTCCGAACATGTACTGATCTTTTGTGCTCTGTTATTTTGTAAACTACCTGGCTTACGAAAATTCACCCTTTGTTATTTAACTCCGGCTTCTTACGTTAATGAGCGAACTCCCGATGGATTTGGGATAATGGAAAATGAAGGGATTGTCAGACCTGAGTTGTTCGGTGGCTTTTTTAGATGTTTTCGTCGTACGGAAGCTTTATTTTGTTGTTGAAATCTATTTGTCTGTTGTGAGTGGGACCTCTATAGTATATTTTATTCACTTTGTTAATAGCCCTCTCAATAATGTGTGGTGGATAGAGCAGTTGTGTTAGGTGTTGGCGGATCGTGTTGAATTCTTTATCTAGGTACTCATTTGAACATATCCTAAGTCCTCTGAGGAATAAGTTGCACCCTACCATGATTTTTACGGAGACGTCGTGGTAGCTTAAGAAATGAGTGTAGGAAACAGCGAAGGTGGGTTTTCTATATACTGTAAATGCGTATCTGTTCTGTTTTCTTGTGATCAGTACATCTAGGAACGGCAGTTTTTCATCCTTTTCCCATTCCGTTTTAAATTTTATGGTCGGAACTAGAGAATTTAGCCTATTAAAAAATTCATTAAAGTCCCCCCAGCTATTGTCCCAGAGAGTAAAGATATCATCTACGTATCTAAGCCAGATCATATTACGGGGTTTGATAGACGACAAAAGTTCTGTTTCGAAATATTCCATGTACAAGTTTGCTAGAAGGGGTGATAGGGGACTTCCCATGCTACAGCCAAATTTTTGTTTGTAAAAATTACCATTGAAAGAAAACACGTTGTTAGTTACACAGAGGTTGATAAGTTTTAAAGTTTTATCCATGCCAAGAGGAAAATGGTCTTCATATGGTTGTAACTTCCTCTCTAAGAAAGACAACACGTCGGCAATCGGGACTTTTAGTAAATAATGACTCGACGTCTAGGCTGAGCAATTTGATGTTGTTTGAGGGGATGTTTAAACTATTAAATTTTTGTATAAAATCCTCAGCATGTTTGACATGGGAGGGTGAGAAGGTTCCTAGAAAGGGTGATAACAGGTCTGCGAGCCATTTTGATAATTTGTACATGAAAGAGCCCCTGCTAGATATTATAGGGCGTAAAGGAATCCCATCTTTTATGTTTTTCGGGAGGCCGTAAAAATAGGGAGAGAGGGGTTGATTACCTTTGAATGTCTCTAGTAGTTCTATGTCCTTCTTATTGCCCCTATGGTTCTGACTGATTTGTTAAATTGAGCAGCAATATTTGTTGTGGGATCTCGTTAATTTGTCATAGGTCTCCGCATCGTTTAGAAGTTCTTGAACTTTATTGATGTATGTCTCCTTGTCTAAGAGAACTATTTTCCCGTCTTTGTCAGATTTTGTGATGATGATATCCCCCCTTTTTCTTAAACTAACTAACGCATTTTGGAATCTTTTCGGGAGCGAATTTTTGTTGTCTGACAATCCCTTCATTTTCCATTATCCCAAATCCATTGGGAGTTCACTCATTAACGTATACTTAAATAACAAAGGGGAAGAAGCCGGAGTTTACAAGATACCGTGTAGCAATTGTAGTGACATTTATGTAGGCGAGACAGGTAGATGGCTCTCGCAAAGAATAACAGAGCACAAAAGATCAGTAGTTACGCTTCGGAGAGTTCGGGGATTTTCCTACATATCAGAAATACAGGACATGTCATAAACTGGAGTGGGGCGGAGTTGGTTTTCAAAAGTAGCTGTCCGTACAAAAGAAAGATGCTGGAATCTGCTATCAGCAATCAAACCAACAATATGAACCTGTCAGGAGGACATTGGAAATCGGACGACATCGACTCCCTAATCCTCAGACCCCTCCTGAAGAAGATGACCCAAGAAACGCGACCTCCAGATCCGTCGCCAAACGGGAGCTAATGAGGCCAAAAAACACTAGGGAATTGGTCATCTCCTCCTTCTTAGGACACGGTCACTCTCATACCATCGGAGACTTAAAGCCACACCTTTATGTTTTGTATATATACCCTTGTAACATCTCATCTGTCCATATTCTACCAGTGAACAGGGGCACAGAAGCAAGTGCCCGAAATATATGGTTTCAACGTTCAAATAGTGTTTTATGGGCCTTCTTATATTCACACATATTATTATATGTGTGTGTCTGCTTTCTGCCCTCAGTACCCAGCTGGGGACAGCTTGTATAATCTGGGTTTTTCCTAATATATATATATATATATATATATATATATATATATATATATATATATATATATATATATATATATATATATATATATATATATATATTATATATATAATCAATATAAATATATATATATATTATATATATCATTACATAATTTCCATTTGTCTTTAATATGACATTTTTAGCTGTTTTCTTGGGGCTCAGAATATCTCTTACATGCTTTTAGGAAGTTTGGAATGCAAATTAAAACATTTTCAAATCCTGCGGTAAAAACTGCAATCATTCTGCATAATAATGGATGAGGAATCAAAGGTCCTTTCACCTGACGCTTTGGGTGGAAAGGAAGAAGCGAGTAATTTTACACAGCTTCAGGGATAGATGTATGATGAGAGAAGACAAATGTAAAGGCGTTAAGAATAGATCGTGGAATGCGTTCTGTACGCAACTTTCAGAGAAGAGACAATAGCAAGTATCTCGGTATGGCTAAATGACATTTTTGATACGAATATGTGCCCTTGGAAGGATCAAAATAATGGGTGATTCAGTCATCGGTTTCTTCTATAGATACAACCATTGTCGGTATGTTTTTATTACATAAATCTGTTATACCATAAGGAAATGGCCACACCATTCCTTGAATGTTTTGCTATTTAATATGGGCCCCTTAGGGAGGTGGTGCCGTGAATGCACTTCACGCGGTGCACTGTAAGCATTAGCCTACTTAAGGTTCTTCGCAGCGTCCCTTCGGCCCCCAGTTGCAACCCCTTTCATTCCTTTTAATGTAGTTCCATTCATATTCTCTTTCTTCCATCTTACTTTTCACCATCTCGTAACAATTGTTTCATAGTGCAACTACGGGATTTTCCTCCTGTTACACCTTTCAGACCAAGCTTTTTACTCTCAATTTCACTAAATGTTTATATTCCATTTCATTCAATTTAATATGGAGGACATTATTCCAGAATACAATCACTTATACAGCACCAAAGCAATAGATGCAGCACTGCGCAGCAAGTTAGCAAAGCCTAAGGCCAAAGAGGACCTCTTCTGAGAGATACAAGCTGCCCAACGAAATTCGAGTTAAATACGTAGAGTCGGTTTCTAAAGCCAGTCCTATACCTGAGCCATAACAGCCCTTTTGATGGTTTAGTAGGTTCGGTCAATTGCTAGCTCTTGTGATCTTCGTTTAAATGCTTCGTAAGCTGGTTTGCTTTAGGCGATTCGTTTGTATCACATATAACCGAGACTTGGTAACTAGGATATTTACCAAGGGCCGACATTTACAACCCGCTGGCAACGATTTGAGTACATGAACTATAGATACAGGTTAAGTGTTATATGGTATTTTAAAGTTCATTCTTGCACCAAAGAAGAAAAAATTCTTCCGTGCAGAAGCTAATATAATTTAGATGTAATAGTACAGAATTTAAAAAGAAATAAAAAGAAAATAGAATTTGATACGTTCAGTAGACAATGACAAAATAGTAATGCCTAGCAGAAGCCCCTTTTCTTCTACTTATTTGTAGAAAAAAAAAATAGACTACAATAGACATACTACTTTACAAACGGACAAGTTTCTTATGAGATGAATAAGCAACTCCCAGCCTATAATAACCATAAGACAAATATAACTGTGGGGACATTTTCAGTGCACAGTTCGATTAAGTTTCGAAGTGTTAACTACTAGGAGAAACTTAAGAAATTAAAACAATATAAATTTGCTTGTTTATACCGATTCCGAATCAGGTGTCTGTTTATCTATATATTTTTAATAATTCTTGATAAAACAGTTTCTTAAGACCAAAATATGTGTAGTAAGCTTATGTACTTACTATGAACACACACAGACACACGCACACGCACACGAACGTTGGGAATATTTATGTACAATTATATATATATATATATATATATATATATATATATATATATATATATATATATATATATATATATATATGGATAAGTAACAAGTGTTCATTAAGACGATGTGATGTCAGTTTTACTTATTATCCACGGTAAAATACCCTTGCCATAAATAGCATCCATAGCAATTAGTACGCTAAACTAAATTTATCTATCTGGTATGGATGCCCTTATACAGTCTAGTCAGTGTGAATAATCGTAGACATGCTGAAACAGTTCAGCGATCTTTTTACCCGGTCTAACGAAACTTTTTTCGCTGTTGAAATCTTGTCAGAAGCGTAAAATACTAAGAAGTGTTGAAAATTTGCTAGAACCTTGTGATAATCATTTGGGGATGTTGGTAATATGTAAAACTTACGTATGATTGGTTGATAGATATGTATGTATATGTATATATATATATATATATATATATATATATATATATATATATATATATATATATATTTAGTATATATATGTACATACAGTATATATATACATACATATATATATATATATAATGTATATATATATATATATATAAATTTCTGACTCCATCAGGATAGAACCCAGGTCTTTCAATAGAAAGGCAAGGGCGCTGCCAACTAGGCCATACAAGTCATAAAAGAAGATGGAACCTGAGAGCAACTGCACCCAAGGAGTTACCTGGGCAAGCAATTGGGTCATTGCTGAGTCGGGAAGTTGGGGAAAACACGCTGGTATGGGTTCGATCCTGATGTGAGTCAGAAATTAATTTCTGTTCCACACGTGATTGTATGTTGATTATTTATATATATATATATATATATATATATATATATATATATATATATATATATATATATATATATATATATATATATATATATATATATATATATAGGACGAGAGAGAGAGAGGAGGATTACTCCAAAATTAAACAGTGACTGAAACGTCATGAGATAGTATGGTTCTCCCCTCGCAAAACCGGCATGCCCTTCATCTTCTTCCATGAGATTGAGATTGAGAGAGAGAGAGAGAGAGAGAGAGAGAGAGAGAGAGAGAGAGAGAGAGAGAGAGAGAGAGAGAGAGAAAGATAAGGTTGGGGGGGAGCTGATTGACAGTGATGTGGAAACCTTTTATGAAAAAGGATAAAATTAAAACAATAATTATCTAAACTAGTCACATTTTTAAAGATAAACTTTTTAAGAAATACGTTTTGATTATCAAACGGAAATCCCTATTTATCTCACATTTTAAATCCTCACAAAACAAAATGTAAAAACGAAACATTATACCCGGAAATATTAAACCTTGAACGCAGAGTCAGTTGCGGGATTATCAGGCTGGCTATGAAATCTTTCTCAATTAAGTCACCAAACACCTCTTAAGTCTGCATCACAACACAAGACTCCTTGCCACTCAGTCTGCCTTCATAGCGACACAAGACATTGCGCCACTGTATAATGAAAAACCATTTTTACTCACCAGAATACTAAAAGAAAGGAATATTAATCACAACTAAAGAAGTTATGCCGTATATAACATGACGCATAATACAAGATTTAAATCATTGTGAAATATGATTCCAAATAAGTAGAGCAAGTGATACGATACCACCAACAATAATAATGATGATAGTAAATATATCATTAACTAAAGTAATGAAATTCTAAGCGTAACACGTTTAAACATGAATTTACAAAATAATAATAATAATAATAATAATAATAATAATAATAATAATAAAAGTAGTCCCTCGCCAAGGCAGCATTCTTAAAAAAAAATGCTTCCATGGTATTCAGTTTATACAGTCGCCTTTATTTTCTTATCGCATTTTTATCATAGATTGCAGATGATATAATGAATTTCAAAAGGCCACGGAAACATGTATTGCTGTCGTTTTCTACTTATTACCTTTATATTTTATTCCCAGGGAAGTAATAAAGTAGTCTGAATAAAAATGAGGTATGTTGATGGTATGACAGAAAATGTGGTGAGGTGAAATGAAATGTAGGATTGAAACTCCTTTAAACCCTCAGGTTCTCATTAGTAGGAGGGAAAGAAGATAGCAGGGAGTTGTCGATAGCTAGTAAAGAAAATTGGATTTTTTTCCTTAAGAGAAAAGCGTAAATAAAAAAAAATAAAAAGAGTCGATGGAGTTACCCTACTGCATGTCATTTTCTCTAGAAAAGTATGTTGGTAAAAACCATTGACCTTTCAGGGGTAGAGATTGATAGAAGAAAGGGGAAGAAGTTTTAGGAGGAAAAATGGGGACATCGCCTCGAATTAAGGGAAGAAGTGTAACTATGTACGTCCTTCGAAGAGAACTACATGTGTGCTGTCAGCATATTTAATGGCCCTTGGCCTGTGCTTGCTCTTCTAAGGAGGACTGTAGAATTTAAGTGTATAATTATGTTTTTGCGGTTTATCGCCAGTTAGGCGATAGGACTAAAGTGAAAGGCAGAACGATAGTTGAAAGATCCGGTCATTGGGAGAGGAAAAGTTTTGGCGAAGCAAGGAAACCGTCAAAGTGGTTACGACTCTTGGATTTCTGAATTGGTGAGTAAGTAGTTAATAATCTCATTTGCCTCCTGAAAGGAAGTATTTATTTCTCTCATAACAGGATCAGAAATTGCATCAGGAAAAGCTTAATCAAGTTCCAGGGAACTACAATTTGATCCATTATTTATTTAAAGATTTTCATTTCAACGAAAAAATGTACGCCATGAAGACTGTTATTGCTGAACCTTGCGTAAACGATTTGTGAATTTTTACTTTGGTTCTACGGGAAATTCTGTTTATTATTAACCTTTTTGGTACCTTTCTTGCTGTATTTTCATTTTCCACTAAACATTTCTCTCTCGGATAAGTATCACCTTTGTTCTAGATAGATAAAAGTTGTCCTTGCGGGTTAACAGTAGCACACTTGCCTTTTTATCGAGATTAATCAGTGGTCTTCGTTTATTTTCTGAAAACTTCTTGTGCTTGTGGAAGCAGAAGTAGTGAATTGTGTACGTGGTGGTCAGCGTGTTTTTTTAGTGTTGCAGCAGTATATGGAAACAGAAGGGATGAAAACCAAAGAGCAGTAGTTGTAGTTGATCAGTCGTGTATCATATTATGTAAAAGTCGATACAACTAAAAATGTGGAGGGCTTGGAAGGGACTATTTATCGGATTTTCAATTTTTTCCTCAATCACTATAGCGTAATGTCCTTTACGAAAATTCATACAAAGCCTCTTGTTTTGATACTATTTCTCAAAAACAATCCACTTAAAATAATAACGATCTCCAACTCCTACGGTAGATTTTGCGTAGTTGGTCTTTATGTTATAAAAGTATTGTGGGGAATCACGTACCCAAAACCCGTGTTTAATCATAAATAATTGAAATTCGCTTTCTCAGACCTAGAACGTTATTCAGTGTCACAGTTCACGTAGTGGAAACTAACCTGCAAGAACATTTCAGAAGAAAGACGATAGTAAAATCGATTTTCATAGAGATTTTGATTCAGTGAGGGTAACAATTTGTTTTTATTTGTAAATTTGGATTTACTTTCAGTTTTCTGTTAAAGAAAACTATTGTGCCGGCTTTGTCTGTCCGTCCGCACTTTATTCTGTCTGCCCTCAGATCTTAAAAACTACTGAGGCTAGAGGGCTGCAAATTGGTATGTTGATCATCCACCGTCCAATCATCAAAATACCAAATTGCAGCCCTCTACCCTCAGTAGTTTTTTTATCTTCTTTAGGTTAAAGTTAGCCATAATTGTGCTCCTGGCAGCGATATAGGATAGGCCACCACCGGGCCGTGGTTAAAGTTTCATGTGCCACGGCTCATACAGCATTATACTGAGACCACCAAAAGATGGAACGGTTTTCGGTAGCCTTGATTATACGCTGTACAGAAAACTCGATTGCGCTGAACGGCGCATCTTTTACTTGGTTAAAATTAGTTTTAATTAGTTCCACTGGTCTTCGTAGGTTATTATTATTATTATTATTATTATTATTATTATTATTATTATTATAGATACATTCCATAGGTATTAAACCCCTCTACTAAAATTTTAGGTTTTAATTACTGAAATATATTGATACCTTAGCTATCAACACCAATAGAATTTCGGCGGTATTATTATTATATATTATGTAAAAAATGGAGTGATGACACTGACAGCATAGCAGAGTGTCAGCAGAGATGCAGCAGTTCCAGAATGTTCCTTGGTTTAATGTGTAACCAGTGAAGGTTGTGTTCGACGTACAAACTAAGAATTCCAACCTTTTGTTATGCTAATTGGCTTGTTTCTTTTGACGCTTCGCCCCTTCCATTTCCTGTTTTCCTACATTACCTGCTCGTTTAAATGGTTTTCCCTTCAATTTCCAAGTACCCATTCTTGCCACTTTCTTTTTCTTGCATTGTTTTGCTAGTTGTCATGTTCCTATCATTGCATATAAATAAATTTCAATTGTACAAGCAAAGTTTTTTTTTTTATAAATTTCTTTCGCCCTAATTCACTGGGTCATTATGAACAACTGCAGAGTATCCATACGCTGTGCGTTGAGGATGATAAATGACATTCATTTGGTATTCTGTATATCTAAAGGACCTAAGTGGCAAACCTTTATTTATCAGGGCTAAAGATCAGAACCAACAGCACAGAATAAAATGATGTCCTAAATCCCACAGGTGAAGGAAGGATACAAGCCTTTAATCAGTTAACGTACAATATATATATATATATATATATATATATATATATATATATATATATATATATATATATATATATATATATATATACACACATATATCTTGAACATTTTAAACAAGCAGTGAGAGTTGCCGGAGATCAAACTAAAAGAGTAGAATAAAACGTAAAGCTTCTGTTTATCCGGTTCCTTCGATGATTTCAAGATTGATGATATAATGAAAGGATGGGAAGTAATGACGTATAACGATGCCATTAGGTCGCGACAGAAGGGCTGAAATGACTTTGACGATCAAAGGGTGGTTTCTATGTAGTTTCTTATCACTATAGGTTAGGTGAACTCGCGAGTCTTGGCTAACACGACGTGTTTCGATCTTGTTAATCTACAGTGTGAGATTTATGGTTTCATCGAGAAAAATGGGATAACGTTAAAGTTACTTAGTTTAACTTAAATTTGATGCTTATTAGGAAGATATTATAAGCAATCTATGGTATGTAGCAAAGAAAATTTTTACATTTGCTTGTTGTACGAGAATGAATGTAGGAACTCTACGAACACCTCGTAATCGATTGAGAAGTAATTTGAATGCTGCCTGTAAAATACTTAAATTACCTTCAATTTATGCGTTTGATAACCAGCTGTATACTAAGTAATGGTATATGATGTAAATGGTATTTGTTCCTTTTATCTCAAAACCACTAAAGAATTACAGCTTACATAAAACCATTAGAGATAATAGGACGAATAACATTTTAGTTGCTCTCTCTCTCTCTCTCTCTCTCTCTCTTCTCTCTCTCTCTCTCTCTCTCTCTCTCTCTCTCTCTCTCTCTCTCTCTCTCTCTCTCTCTATATATATATATATATATATATATATATATATATATATATATATATATATATATATATATATATATACACATACATGTAAATATACATATATATATACGTATATATATACTGTATGTATGTATGTTTTGATGTATGTATATATATATATATATATATATATATATATATATATATATATATATATATATATATACTGCTGTAATTTTAAAGCAGGGGTCTTGTTAGATAAATGTGGTATACTAGGATGTTATACAACTTACCTTATTTACCACAAACATTTCGGCTCTGGCTTTGAGGACTGCTAAAATTACAAACAACAAATACAGCTGAAGCCTACTTCAAGAGGGGAGTGAGTAGATAAACTCTGGGTTTTAACTTAATTCATTATATTTACAAAAGAAAACACATCAGAAGATTGTAGCGTAATTCTGGGGTAATGAGGCGAGAGCAAATGACGGGGAATTCCAAGGAGGGAATACAGTGGGTTTGACAGCTTCAAAAGGCGTTGATAATGAAGTAGCGAGGGCTGCTATGCACACAAGAAGATATGCAGATCCACAGCCGAATGCTCCTAATCTCCAATCTAAACACTTACGGATACTCAACCGAAACTAGCACTGTAATGAAGGAATTGAGGAATTGCATAGAAGATGCCTATACTGAACTCGATTCCAGTGACTCGAACATCATACGATTACGTTACACTTCTCATAAATGTTTTGCAATTTAAACAGCACAAAATATAGTGGAATACAGGTCTCACTGTAGGTATATCGCACTATGAAGGGAAAGGAACTTACTTGCTGGCGAACAGGGAACGTGGCTGACGAAAACCTTAAGTCCTGGTACGTTACCTTTCTTTAGGAGCTGAAGTCCTCTTCTTATGAGGGCCAGCGAGAGGGAGGGCAAGTGAATTAGTTCGCAACAAAAGTTACTTTTGATACTGCCAGCCACGTGTTGAAAATAGGCAGTTTAATGGAGCAAGGGATGGAGTTCTGCTCTCCGTGGCTGCTGATACAATTCTAAGAGTGAGCTTCTCTCTCAAAGGACCTTTATAACTTGGGAAGTATGTCTTTCTCTTCCTAGATGGTGATGTGATCACTCTGCTTGCATGGAAATGCAGGCAGCATGGTGGCGATTTCAAGATGGCAGAATGCAAGTGCTCAGCCCGCCAGCTGACCTGGCTCGGGCGACGATTAGCTCTGATTGGGTCTGCACCTGCAATTAAGGGATTTCCGACAACACTTTGGACAAGAATGAGATTAAAGTGCTTGTCCCCCGAAAGGCAGTGGTGAGAGGTTTTAGAGGCGAATTTGCCTGGAGTGAATCATAGTAAATTAAATTCATGGATTACTTAGTCCTTTTTCTTTGAGTTATTGCATGTAAGATGGCGTATGAGGGATACTCTTAATAATATATATATATATATATATATATATATATATATATATATATATATATATATATATATATATATATATATATATATAAATTGTATATACCTACATTTGGATATCCTACATCAAAACTATGAGCATAGTAAAATGCGAAAGCGAGGATTAGATTTATTGCAATTCCATATTTACACATGCCATGTATAGGCAAACATATAGATATACGACTAATGTCTAAAGCAACATTCTCGTTTGCATTTTGCGTTTTAAGTGACAGAGTAACCACCATGCTGCTAGGAATATTAAAGGGCACAAGTGTTTAAAGACATAACAATCAAAACGTGGGGACCGGATAAGTACATCTATCAGTGTAAAGTGTCTCGTGTTAATGATTTACGTTTTTATTCCTGGCCTAAATGAGGTGAAGTCACGTTACCACATCAGTTTTTAACTTTATTCTGTTCACTGATAAAATCCCTGTAAATTCTTGGTAACATCTAAAAAAGTGGAGTACCTTATCAACTGACAATAACCGTATTTTCCAGGGATTTTTTTTTTCCATGAATATTTCAAAGGCTGTTCAAAGGTTTGGGAGAGCTCATTGAAACATTTTATTACATTAACCATTTTGGCGCTTAGTTATGATCGTCATCACCTCCAGCACTTCTACGAGATTCTGCCACTTTTGTCTTTTATGTGTACTTATCTCCACTCGTCCACAACCTCCTCTCGCTAGTTCTCATCCAAACGATATCTCCTCCGGGGTGCTCACTCTACCCTGTCATTGGACTTATGCTTCTTAAACTTTATCCTAAAATCGAACAGGCCTTCCATATATAATTCCATTGTCGCTGAATGATAAATGTCCACAGAGCAAAACAGATCTCATTGCAGTCTATATGATTTCAACATTTAATTCAATCCTTCATAACCTGAGTTCCCTTCTTATTCTTTCACTGAATTCTAGGTAAAGAGAACCTGGAAAGGATATTTGAGAGACTCAGCCTCATAGTGTAAAGTAATAACCTCAAATATATGGAATACATAAATTAAGAAATACTTGTAGATAGAAGATAATCACCAAAATTTCACTTAAGAGCCCAAATTTTAGAATGTAAATACATGCGCAGTGTGCCGAATACATTGCATAACATGTACGATGAATCATTTCGGTGGGAACAAAACTATGAAAACTCCAACGTGAGAAGCATCACTCTTTACATATGCTCGCTCTCTTTCCCTCTCTTTGGTCATTTGTGGTGCATGTATGAAATGCAACCTCCATAGGACACCGGCCTTAATATTCTGCTGGTGCTCCAGCCGCACGCCTCACAAGGCCCATCAGTAAACAGAATCAATATGTATCCAACGTCTCCAATTCGCCCTCACGCTCCCAATCCGTGATATATGCCACCCATTCCACATACAGATCATTTCATAATTCAGCCCTGAAGTGGGCTTATTAAGTCAGCTTCAGACGTATATGTTCTGCCATTTATTGGATGGTAATCTTATCGTTTATCACGATGTGATCAAGATACAAATTGCTCTTTCGACATCATCTAAGATATTGGGGAGAGAGAGAGAGAGAATCTGAGGAAATTTTTTTTTTTATAACTTAAGAAAATCATGAAGTGTTATATCATGCGTAGTTATATAACAGCGTTTGTATGATACTAGAAATGTATTTTTAAGTCTTAAGTACATGAAGATGTGAATTTTAAAAGAAGCTTGGAATTATAAGGTATGAGGTTAATTTGTTGGCATCCAGTAACAGAGAAAAGAGAATGCTAATTCTCTTCAAAGTAAGTTCTTTGCAAATACTAATCTCTCGATAGGGGATTTTACGCACCAGGCAACTTCATTCATGCTGTGTCTTTTATATTACACTGGGTTTAAGAATCACCATTTGAATACCCATGTGCGTTTGAATTGGGATGTCTTGTATAGTCATATGCTTAAAACTGACGGATTCTAATGCCTCTATATAACGTTTCATTTTGACACTTACGATTTATCTTACCCAGTTCCACGAAGTCATAGAAAGCTTAGCCTTACGAACTTGGGATGTGATTTCCTTATCAACCTGCTGTGACATTTGAAGCCGTGGCCGCTAGATATCCAAAAGGATAACGTTTGTCCCCCCTAGAGAAACCCAGTAATCGCTATGCTTTAGTAGGGATAGAGGTTTTCCTTTAAATACTGGGGCGTTTGGGGTCGCCATGTATGCCAAAATTTCAGTATGATCATTTTCGTAATCTTTGAATCCATCAGTTATGGAGAAGTGTGGCAGTAGAATGCCTGAGTGCATGGAAATCAGCTTACAGTACATATATGGACCCAGTGCCCAAAACCGCTTATGCGATAAGTTTAGGTTTTGTGTCAATATCTCTAGCTATTTTTCGAATTATTTTTTAAAATGAAAATTGCGACAAATACTACCGTTTTTTTAATCTGGATGACCCCAAGAATATGCCGTTCATAAAAAATTTAGAATAATTAGCAAGGCGAAAGAAAAGTTTGTATCCATTCTTTTTAAAAAGTGATTATTAAAGATCGACAGAATTAAAATAGCATATTCAAATATATTTTCGAAGGAATTCAGTTTGTTTTTACATTTTGTTCGTTCTTATGCTCCTATTCAATATGTATAAAGCAGCTCTCATGCTGAGCGTGCCCTTGCACATATATATATATAATAAGCTGTTATGTAATATTATGTACTAAATTTTCTTTGGTAGTAATGGAGACCCTACACATCGTTGAGACAGTGATAGAACTCTTTCTCTCTCACTCTCCCTCTCCCTTTGGAGAACCGTTGACATTACCTAATAGAAATTCTCTCTCTCTCTCTCTCTCTGGTTTATCTTTTATATTTTGTGTATTCCTTTCCTCATAAATCAAATTCCGTATCCTGTCACTGCTCTTTTCCGCTTTTTGAGTTATTATTTTTATACTATGGTGCATGTCGTTTACCAAAAATTCTTCGAAATCGTTACGAAACTATTGTCACAATATTTTCAATAAAATGAGGTTGAAAATAGGCGATTCTTCAATAAGCCATTTCATCTTTAAATGAAATATGTAAATCTGATTCATATTTTACATTATTATTGGCAGAGTCTTAAATAAGCTAGTAATGAGAAAGGGAGCTGGGGGTTTGGTAACATGTACACATTCGCTACCGGGGTCTAAGCGATGTCAGGCAGGGCAGCCGATCGAGGCTACGGCCTACCCCACCGCCAAATCAAAGTCCTTCAAAAGAAGGCATCGTGCTTACCCCATATAATAATGGGAAAAATGCACGTTAAAGGCGAAGAAGAAGACCTTGATTTAAATGTTTTTTATCAAGAAATTAGTACATTAAATAAAAAGTTTCAATTTTCCATTGTTTACTATAAAAACCATTACAGAGAATGTTCAAAATGATCTGTTTTGTAGTAATACTGAAGATCTCCTCACCCCCTGACACACCCCTACGTTTGAGATCTCAGTTTTCTGTGGTCTCTGTAGTCAATGAACTTGAATAATTTCATAATGTCGTCTGTATCATAGGTAGGAAGGGGAATCTGTGAAACATGGTTTGTAATAATGGGTCGTGGGTTGGTCGGGTTATGCAAGGCGTATATACTAATTTCGCTGGTACCTTTGTTGTTGCAAAAAAGGGTATAAACGTTCCTCTGAACACGTTGAAGCTTGTCTTGCTCAAACCCCGAATTCACCTCAAATAAACCGCGTAAAATCTAGGTAAAAAAATCAGACAAAAGCAAATTTTTTGTTTTTTAGTTTTTTGCTTGTATTATTACAGCCTCATAACGAAAGCATCATACGTCTTGTACAACAGCTTGCACTCTGTTTAAGTATTGAATTTCTTTGACGTTATGATTGTGCTCTCTCTCTCTCTCTCTCTCTCTCTCTCTCTCTCTCTCTCTCTCTCTCTCTCTCTCTGTCTTGCCGTAAAATTTTTTTCCTTCAGAAGTCAAGGCACAGTGACATACGGAAAAATAGTCCTTCGCTGCATATTATATTATGAAGGGTTAGATAATGTCCCTTCATGCGAGTCTTTTATTAGGCAGGTTCATTGCTTTGAAATGACAGAAATGGAGGGAAGAAGCATACGAAAACAAACTATGAGAGTTGCTTTCATCCCGCGACATCGCGTACTTTGTACAGAATAATGTTTTGAGATTTACTTGAATACATATAATAAATTGATATAAAACAGTCGAGGTAAAAGACTCGTTTTTACATGTACATTCCTGAAGGTTTTTCTGTTGTGTAGCATATTAAAAAAAACCTGGCACCTCGAAGTCATGTTAATGTTCGCGCAAGATTGATTCGAGTTCTTGGTCAGACATGTGAACATTTAGCGGTGCGAGCTGTTTAGTAGAAACGGTGCAATACCAACGTATACAGATCAGAATTTACTCACCTTTGAACTATTACTCTGTGTCTAACCAATGCAGAGTTTTTTCCAGCTTATTTTCGGTTTAACTTGGCTAGAAAACCAAAAACACGAGCATATGCCTTTGACTGTGATGAATCAATCTAAATCATAAGCGCTGTGAAGTTGAAATTGCAATTAACAAACCGATTAATATTACTACAACGATTCTGTTTGAAACTGTATACTAATTTTTACATGTCAAAATCTATGCTTTAAATTTAGGGTCCTTTTTTGTTTCCTATTCACTTCATATATAATCATCGTGAAGGGTACTGGAAATATTACATACAGTACTCGTTTATTATGAGGTGTACATGATGACATTTACTGATGTCCAATCTGATGAATACCAAAGTTGCTTTGATGTTTCTGATGGCCGAGGTTAAGATACGGGAAGAACAATGGGATTTTGTAGAGGAGAACATCATTATATATTTTACAGTATTAGCCATTCGAAAGATTGAAGTAGCAACATATATGTATTTATGGCAATATGGTGCTTTAGAAGTCTGATAATGGGGTTAGGGAATCTGTTATTTGGGATAATATACCGTATATGTATGTATCTATAAATGCCATTGAGTATATTCAGAAGGTATTGAGTAGTAGTTGGCTGAAGTCAGTTAGTAGATAGAATTCAAGGGCAAAATCAGAGGGTTGCTAGAGTGCGTTGGAAAGTAATTGTAAAATTTGACATTCGGATAAAATTACAATGGTGTAAACTATCGTCAGTTCACAACTGGAACTTAAGTTACCCATGTAAAAGTAAAGAGAAAACATAGGGGTTGTTTGGAAAATCTGTATTTTTAGAGCATAAATAAAAAACTGAATTAAAGAACTAAAAATATTTTAGAAATACAATAATTATTTCATCATAAAATCGTAATAATTGATACTAATTAAAGATAGTGTGTCACTTTAGAGATTTTCAGTGCTATTGTAATTTGTGTAGGAGCATTTGTTTCCGCAGATTTAGCATTGATGCTGTTACTCTGTCAGTATCACTTGATCCACGCAAGGAACCTATTCAAGATTTTTGCTCAGAGATTTCATCTAAAGTAGAATCAGTAGTAGGAAGTTGAATGGGCATTAACAGGGGTATTGTGTTTAATTAAAGGTGACCAGTTCTACTGGAAACATATCACGATCCTGGAATGCGAGCGATCACGCAGGTAGATTGCATATGTCACCTCATGAATAGGTAATTTCATAGTCTTCCCGTCTATTTATATGACTCTATGCACCTTGCATCCTTAATGAGTACATGCTATTCAGGGAAGACAAGCATCGGGAAGCAGAAATATTATAATGAGGAATGTTTAATTTCCTAAAGTGATCTTTTGTGTTTGAAAAACATTTGAAACTTCTTACTCTAAATAATATATAAACAAATAAAAAATATTTTTTCCTACAAAATTTGTAATAAAATATAGCATTTTATATGCCATATGCAAAATGCTACTTCAACTGGTGTTCATTTTTCAAAGTTAACTGTAATGAATTTCTTAGATATGAAGCAGCAAAGCTTCATCTACAAAGCTCTCTTTGTCGGACAGGCTTAATGTAATATTTTGAATTATATATATATATATATATATATATATATATATATATATATATATATATATATATATATATATATATATATATATAATATATATATATATATATATATATATATATATATATATATATATATATATATATATATATATATATATTTTTTAATTGCGTTTACTGACTGACAAGATCAGTATATTCTTCAGGAATTTAACAACAGCAATGAAAAATAGGAAATGTTTATCCAAACACCAAATGCTTTTAATGGGCCTATCAATTATGAATCATGTCAACTACCCAGAATTCATGTAAAACCTCAACACTTGTGGAGAAAACTATCCCCTTTTAATAATAAACCCCTAGAGGCTGCTAGCGTTTGTAGAGAAGAACAACAGGCCAACATTAGCACAAAAGTGACAGTGACATTGTTTCTCTTGGCCTGATAATAAACTTAAAAATTACTTTTGGACTTGTTATGCAGATACCATGTGATTTCAGTTTCTTATAATAATACCGTACCTCTGATAAGTTAAGTTTATTCGTGCAAAGCTTTTTACCACATTGAGAAATGACTATTCCAAGCACTTCTTTCCACCCATAAGGTTCTATAGCGGACTGAATTCTTCCAATAACACGAATGCCATCGTAACATGGGTATAATTCTTGTTCTAAAATCCGATATTGGAATATCTGGAATTTTTCAGGGGATTCTTTGTTCTCTGGAATTCCTTATAAAATCCACATTTTTCGGAGAGTTAGATGCAAGTAGTTTTACTTGTGATAAATAGGCTTTCTCTTGTTTGGAATTCTTGATTTCTCTCATAGATCAAACCAGCTGATGGTTGCTTGATCACTCGGCCGCGACATGTCTCCCCTTTTCCTTGAAGAGTGGAAGGCACGTTTCTTTTGTACTTAATCCTTAAAGTAGTTGTGCCATAAAAACAGTGCTTATATTTCTTTCATGCAAAATGAACTTTAATTAGTTAAAGAATAGTTATGTGGACATGTTAGCTTTAGGTTTAAGAAATTAAATTATAGACAATATGCTGATATAGTGGGAGGGACTCCGTGAAAGACGTTAGCGCAAGAACATCTTTACATTTATAAGAATAGTTTATATCTAGATACCGAAACTTCTTTTGTTCTGTTACAGTTATATATATTGTGTTCTTGGCTCTATTACAAATACATGTGGACCAGCATACTCTTAATAGTGGTAGAAATATTTGGAAATCAAGAAGTATGAGGTTCTATGCTACATTCTGACATCATTTCGACAATAAAAATAGTTCCTAAATTGTTTTTATAATCATTGGTAAGCAGACACATTTTTCAGACTTTTCAGCATTTATGTAGATAACCGAAGTCCATCGTAACTGTTTCGAAATTCCTAAAACTGTGGCTAGCTGATCCTTCATTGTCACCATCATGTGATTTCCTCCATAGTGTTCTGTTTTTCAGCCTTCATTGTCACCATCATGTGTTTTTCTTCCATAGTGTTCTGTTTTTCAGCCTTCATTGTCACCATCATGTGTTTTTCTTCCATAGTGTTCTGTTTTTCAGCCTTCATTGTCACCATCATGTGTTTTTCTTCCATAGTGTTCTGTTTTTCAGCCTCCCTAATAAAGCGGTTATGTGAATTGATTAATCTCATCTGATTCGTCTTCTGCCACTGCTGTTTTACAATCACATAACATTTCTTCAACACACACGAATATAAAGTATTTAAACTCGAAGACAATCTCTCGCTCTGTTTTTTGGGTGCATATTTACAGAATCCGCGAAGCAAGGTTTTACTGGTCATGTAACGGCCAGAGTGTCAACCCTGCAAAACCTGTTTCTTCTAACAATAACCGCCTAATTTCGTAGACTCTGTCTCTTTATTCTTGTTTGAAAATGCATTCTGCTAGTGCATAAGTCTTGCAAAAGTCTATACAATTATATATATATATATATATATATATATATATATATATATATATATATATATATATATATATATATATATATATATATATATGTGTGTGTGTGTGTGTGTGTGTTTGTTTATTATAAAACTTACGTTTTGAGGGCGCAGCCTCATTTACAAAGCTGAAAAACACGACTATATAATGTATAAAAATGTTAAACAGACTCAGAATTAAGACATTTACAAATGAAAAATTAAAAAACCAATATTTAACAAGCAGAATGTGAGAAGCCTTTCACGAGGGGAACCGAAGATTGAGTGACATCAAACAAGCTTCTTAATGTATAATGACTCGGCTATTGCTAATTGATGAGGTGAGGTGGCTCTGGAGTGAATTTTAAAATGTTCATATTCAGTAACCTGTTTACACTTTTTGGCATGTTCCTATACACTGGAAAATTCTGGATTAGTCAACCTGACACCTGTTCTATGACTAACTTCCCGATGACAATCAATTCTTACTTTTAGCAGGCGACAAGAAGCCCCCGCATATTTCCCCACCTTGCATTTGGGGCAACTATACAGACACACGATAATGGAAGTCATCAGGGAGCTTAGCTTATCTTTATTATCTGAACAGAGAACCAATGGTTAACATGTTCTTGGGTATGGCTCTACTGTTAACTGCTGGAAGTATAAAATGACTTATCATGAATAAAAGGAAAACTAAAGTAAAAAGCCAGTTTGGGTACATTAGGAACATTAAAAACAGGAGCAAACTTACAATTACAAAAGTTGTATAATTGTTTTAAAGAAAACCTTGGATGGGTAGCAATTTTATGAGAAATAGTTACAAAGAAATGAAATCTCTTGGTGGATACCAAACCAAGTTGAGGAAAAGGTATAAACCCTGTGGAAGAGAGTACGTAAGGAATTTAATTTAAAATTAGAACGACAGCTGCTATCAAAATTCACGCCTGTTTTCTAAAAATAGAGGTACAAAAGCCCTGCTCATTTCGGGACACCAGCATATCTAAAAATGCAAGTTTATTATTGTTTCCATAATCAATCGTAAAGTTAATGTTGGGATGGGCTAAATTGGCATATTCAAGAAACTGATCAGCTTGCTGTTTATTTCGGAACAGTAAAAAGTTGTCGTCTACGTATCGATTATAAAATAAAGACAGAAAAGAGAGGGGACAGTTGTCTAGATGGCACATAAAGACGTTAGATAAAACTGGCCCATAGCTATTCCTTCAACCAGAGTGTAAGCTGTATTATTAAAAATAAAGGCAGTGTCCTGCACGGCCAGTTGTAACATTTTCTTAATTACTATAATTAAAACCGTGAAATATTGTTTTATAAATATTGGTTTTTTAATTTTTTAATTTGTACATTTATTAATTCTGAGTCTTTTTGAATTTTTTTTTATATTATTATCGTCTTTTTCAGCTTTGAAAATGAGGCTGTGCCTTCAAAACGTTAGCTTTTATAATGAACAGACAAATAGTTCATGGCGTCTCCTTCAGCTCCTTGTTCTATGTTGGTTGACAGCAACGCATCCCATGTCCATATATGCAGAATATATATATATATATATATATATATATATATATATATATATATATATATATATATATATATATGTATGTGTGTGTGTGTGTGTGTGTGTGTGTGTGTGTGTGTGTGTGTGTGTTACTCACCGAGAGGAAATTTCATTGCTTACCTGTTACTACAAGTCGAGAAGTCCCATCTGTGGGTAGCTCGATAGTGACCGCATCAAAAGGTTACTGGTAGTGCATCTGTACCTACTCAACCTGCATTCTCCTCTCTCTCTCTCTCTCTCTCTCTCTCTCTCTCTCTCTCTCTCTCTCTCTCGGGTCTACATGAAACAAGCTTTTAAAATAATTTATTTGACAAAATCAACATGTAACTAGGTTGCAAGAAATAAGAGATGAAATAAAATGGAATACTAAAGTTCCCCCAAAGAACAATCATATTACAGTCTATCATATTTAACTGATTATTGTCTTTACACTGTAACTCACAATAAGTTCTTTCTCAGCGAAACATCTAAAGAAGTCAGATAAATCGCTTATTAAACAAAATGCATAAAAATAAGGATATGGGAATTCCTCCCATGTTACTTATAAAGTACGCACAGTATAATAAGCTTGACACAGGAGACAATATATAAAATGAAAAAGCAATCTACAGTTTGGGAAATCAAACAGGGTTCCTGCCTTAAAGCAGCAATGTTTACAGTCTTAATCGAGCAGGTATCAACCACAAAAAGTCTTCACTGAAGACTTTTAATGTTCAGTGTTGGTCTTCAAATGATCATTTTCCATAACTAATCCCTTCATGATTCTGACTCTGCCTAAAAGAAATGCATATTATTTGACGCCTAACACCGAAGCCTCGACAGTTTCCTGTGAATGCACTCACGGTCATGTGGCAAGTTCCCACGTCTTGAGAATACCTGATGTAACAGTTTTACTTAATTAGGAAACGAGTCAGATAACAGCTAAACATCCTCTCGAGGTTTTTCAGGAAGTTTTTCTGCCACACTTGTTAATTAAACAACTACTGTGTATTGTAATTCATAAAATACTTGTGACCTATAAGCTTTTCAGATGCCCGGCCACGCAAAGAAGTGCTGCCCCCAGCACTAGGGAAATAGCAATTATTAATTTCCAGATTCGTGCACCAAATGGACAGCCACACCCCCGGTAGGCTAATCTTCAGGTGAGGGTTTACTCACACAGTGTTTTTGTACACAACAAATACCCCACTTCACAAAGAGTATAACAACAAAGGCCCCGATCACCGATAAAATAGCCAAGAGGAGGTACTTGATTTGGCATGAGGAAAGGTTCGTCTTCCAGCACTGGAGGAAGTGGTGGAATTGTGGCAATCACTTCCCTTAAAGATGGCACCAGAACAACTAGATATCCCCATGAAGATACGAGTAGTAGAGTTGAAGACAATCTTGCCCAGAACTCGAAACCTTGGTGAGACCAGTCTACATGCTGCATCGAAGAGACGGGATCCTTGTAGAAGAAACGTATCCGATGAATTATGGCACCAGATGGAGACTTCATACCGCCTACAGAACCCTGCTTTGATAGTCTTCGTAGAGGCCACCTTGTACTCATGTTGGAACGTTCAAAACTCACAGTCAGAAGGAGTCTGGTTATGTACTAACATCTCACATCCTAACCAGTCAGTGTTTATGAGCGTAAAGATACTACTGTCGCAAATATATCTATCATGAACTAAAACACATCCTGACTTATAGTTAACAGCCGAGGATTGAAACTGGTCCCCCAAAAGGTACACATTCTCCTCACTATCCCATGCTATTACTGAACCATTAAAACCACTAGGGAAAGGTCGTATGATATAGCTATGAAACAATTCCAAGTTACGAACTGGAATTTCCACAAGCAACCCTCTATCAAACTCACCCACTTTTAAATTACTACAATAACAATGCAAATTCTCCCCAGTAAAAATTACCTGAGAATCATACAGCTATGCTACATTCATTAAAGTCGATTCTAAAGACCCGAGAGGTAAAGTATCTCCAAAAATTCGCCCTTAGGAGTGGCAACCACTGCCTTGAACCTGCATTTGAACCTCCGATATGACTGGATCCGCTTTCTTCTTAATATTCAACAAGGTAGTTTGACAAGAAGACAAAATTAGCAATAACATGTGATTCTCCCCATTTATCAACTGTGACCTGCAACTCATTTAAAGATGTCAGAACTGTCTCAAAACCCCTCCTAAATTTCTCAGTACTATCTAAAAAGTCATCAAAGATTTTATTTTTGGCTAGAACCTGCTGATACTGTTCAGTTCTCACCAAAATTAGAAAATTGAGACTAGGCAACCAATCCTTGACCATAACGGTCTAATGTAACAATGGACAGCCCACTTACTCCCAAGAAGAGACCTGAGAAGGCGAAGAGCCTAAATTCTGGAAGCCATAAAGTCTTCTTAATCCTACCTGAACCATAACAGCTGTAGCATTAAGTTTGCTAGCCAACCCACAACGGATCAGACAGATTTTGTCCGGTATCCCATCTCACCCAATAAGACTTCCTAAGCAACTGAACTTTAATCTCGGATGTTACCAAGTCTCAAGCCTTGCTGAAAGAATCCTCAAACTCTAGCCTACTCAAAGTTATTGCATCAGATGACAGCCACACATCATAGCCTTCTTCTATGATAACACCTGGACCTTAACCTCACACGGAATTAGCCCATGCCAAAATCCCAAAGTCGGACAGACGAAATTTGTATAAAAAAATAAAAAAGAACCAACGTTACCAGATCCGAAACAAGCAAAAAAAAAAAGATATGGTATTTTTGCATCTAATTTAACTAAGCGTTGCAACACACACAAAAAACTGGACTTTGACAATTAAAGATTTGTATAACTCGACAGACTGACGTCCTCCTCAGTTAAAAAAAAACTACCAGTCACACCCCTTTAAAACCCATTAAAAACAAAGGAAAAAATTATCAGAAACAACTGTACATCACAGGAATTAACCCATAAGATTCCCATTAACCTGTCTTTTTCATTTTAGATATATGTGTCAACTGAGACACTCCCGTATTTTCATCCTGAACAACAAATCTATTCCCCTTCTTTACTTCTACAACACGAAAAGAACCCTTAAATTTAGGACCTAGTTTATAATTCAACTGATTCCTAGCATTTATTTCCACAAGAACCCTATCTCCCACAGCAACTTTAACTCTATCTGGCTTTGCATTGCTCTATCTGGCTTTGCATTACTCCTGTCAACCATATCCTGAGTTTTCACTTCATGATTCTTAGCAAGACGAGCATATCTCTCTTTAGCAGTAGAGACCAGCGATTTCATGTATCATCACCCAATGGAAAAGGTATTAAATCAAACGTGCCCCACACTGGGTAGCCAAATAGCGCTTCATTGGAAGACATTCCAGTGGTATCACTAACCACAGAATTGATGCTATGCTGCACCTGTGGAATATATGGATCCCAATTTACATCATTGCCCCCTACAGTAATCACATAGCCCATTAGCTTCTGGTCTATAGGGAATAATAGTTACTTTCTGAGTGCCCATTACATCTGCTAGACACTCTAACGTCTTGTTCACAAATTCTCTCCCATCATCTATAATCAGCACCTCAGGAACACCGTAACGACAAATATATCCATCAACGAATGCAATTGCCACCTCCTCTGCTGTTTTATGTTTCAAAGGAAAAATCTCTACCAACCTAGTTACTTCTTCAACAACAACCAACAGGTGCCTATGGCCATAACTAGATTCACAGAAATTGGATAATGAACCCATTCTGCAAGAAATGACCCTTGGCTTACACGCATTACAAACTGAACAATCTCTCACAAAGTTTTCCACTGACGTGAGCATATTCTTCCAAAAGAATTGTCCCCATATATTCTGATACATCTTCTCAATACCCAAATGTGGACTGCCAGACCTACAGTGAACAATATCCAGAACCGTAGGCACTAAACTCCTAGGAACAACTATTTGCGTCGTATAACCCTCATCCTCACTGTTTCTCAGTATGTATCTAATCTTCCTAACTAACAAATTACCCTTCTAATTCAAGGTCTGCAAAAGGCAACTTATAACCCTTCCTAACTAATTCTCCTGTAAGAAATGCTTTTGCTTCTGCCAAAATCTCATCCTCATCCTGTATAGATTCTACTAAACTAATATCCCAGTCTGTGCAATCTCCAGATACATAACATACATGAGCACCATCTGAATCAGAAAAACTTCTAATAAGGGCGTCCGCTACAACATTATGTCTACCCTCTATGTAGCTAAGCTTGGCATCAAAATCCCTGATTGTCAAATACCACCTAGCTCTTTTAGGGGAAAGATCTGGCTTATTGAAAAGATCCAACAGTGGCTTATGATCCATAAGAACTTCTACTTGATTGCCCATCAATAACATCTTTAAATGAACCAAACTAGACACTATGGCAAAGGCCTCTTTGTCCACTATTGACCATAGCTGTTCATTACTACCCCGTATCTTAAACTTCTCACAGTAAAATGCAATCAGATGGAGTCTTCCATCGAACTTCTGTATAAGGCAGGTCCCTATACCAACGTAACTGGCATCTGTCACCAACAAGAAAGGACATTCAAAATCAGGAAATTTCAACACTGGGGGATTAACTAAATGCATCCTTAATATTCTGAAAGACTGATTGTTGTCCATCACCCCATACAAACTGCATGTCATCCCTCAGGACATCTGTTAAAGGAGACGCTAAAGTAGAAAAACCTTTCACTAACCTACGAAAAAATCCAGCTATGCCCAGGAAAGACTGAATCTGTTTCTTATTCTTGGGAGTAGAAAAATCTACAATTTCCCTAACTTTATCCTCATTCACTTTAACACCCTCCCTAGAAGTGACATGGCCCAAATATACTATCTGCTTCTTCAGAAAATTACACTTAGCTCATTTTATCCTCAAACCTGCTAACTTAAGCCTCTTAAAAACTTTCCTAAGAACCTCTAAATGTTCCTCTACTGAATCAGTGGCAACTAAAATGTCATCCATATAGATAAATATGGATTTCCCTAACAAGCCATGCAAAACTGTACTCATTAGCCTAGTAAATGTCATAGGACTACCTGATAAACCAAACGTCATCTGCGTGAACTCATAAGGCCCCCTCGGCAAAGAGAAGGCTGTGTACTTTTGACTCTCCTCGCTAAGCGGTACTTGCAGTACCCTTGCATCAGATCAGTTGAAGAATAAATATTCTTGCCCCCAATCTAAACAAATAAATCTGGCAAATACGCCACAGGGTAACGATCAGGAATGGTTTTCTCGTTCAACTTCTTATAGTCCACACAAACTCGCACTGAACCATCCTTCTTAGGCACTGCTAACAACAGAAAATTAAAAGACAAGGAACTGGGCCTAACAATGCCTTCCTCCTCCCACTTATTAACCTCATGCTCTACCTGTTCTCTTATCTTAAAAGGAATCCTATATGAAGGGACAAAAATAGGCTTAGTCTTATCCTCTCAATGAATCTTGCTTTCTAACACATATGTTAACCCCAACTTATCCCCTTTAAGTGCCACTATGTCTGTAAGCTCAGCCAGAACATCTTCCACACCCTCAGCATATTCTTTAAAATCAGCATTGGCCAAATGATCCTTAAAAACCTGCCTCCCAGCCTGTAAATCTACTCCTCTAAATGAACCTTGCATTCTAACACATTTTTTAACCCTAAATTATCCCTTTTAAAGGCAACTATGTCCGCAAGCTCAGCCAGAACATCTTCCACACCCTCAACATATTGTTTAAAATCAGCATTGGCTAAATGATCCTTAAAAACCTGCCTCCCAGCCTGTAAATCTGCTTCTGAAAATCCACACACGTCCCCGACAATTGCAACTGAATTATCTTCATCAACCTAGTCAACAAAATCAATGCTTAAGTACCCTTCTGATAATTCCGAACTGAATCATTACAGTTTAGCAATTCCACCCAAGTATCCCCCAAACTCGATACATTGCTTATAGAACCCATACACACTATCCCCTTCAGTTATTTGCTACACTCATCCACACACACACACACCTGTCTGGATTTATGCACACCTTTCACTCGAACTTTCACCATAGAAACCATACCAGGACCAAGAACCACATCATCCGACAGAACCCCTTTATAACACTTCCTTCCCACAGAAACATGTTCAGAATCCACCCTTAAATTCTCATGTACACCCGATCCATTATCATCATCCACTTTACTTATATCCATTCCCTCATAAGGCACAAAAACACCAGGCACTCCAACAGTTATACCACATACCCCTGTATGAACTGAGATTTTGTGTCTCCGACACGCTGGATGACCCAGTAACAATGTATTCCCCAAAGCAGCTCCTCGTATAACCAAAAATGGTTCTGTAAAAGTTCTACCCCTAAAAGATAAATACACATCTACGTAACCCAAAACCCTTAACCTATTTGCTTGAACATCACTTACTGTCTCTTTAGCAGGCCTCAAAGAACGATCGGAAAACATCGGTCGGAACAACTCATAATTCATCAAATTAATAGAGGTGCCTGTATTTATAAAAATATTCACATCAACCCCTTTTACCACTGGCTTCGGTTCTGAGGCTTCACCCAGAAGTCCTTTATCACAAGAAACAACCCCTTTACCTCTTCCCTTTTTGCTGCTCAGTCCACCAAAAATTTTGTCGGCCCCTAGAGGCTCCCGAAAAACCTCTTCGAGGAGTTCTTCTACATTCCAGACCAACGTTCTGAGGTGTGCTTCTAGACTCATTCTGTTTAAGAAGCAGGCAAAACCGCCAAAAGTGATATGCAGACTTACAAGCCCCACAATATTTCACCCTACAGAACTTGTTAGTGTGGCCCTGCCTATTGCAATTATGACAACGCCCTTGGGGTCCTGAACTTGCAGAAGTCTTATCATCCCCTGTCTTGGCACATAACCTCATAACTGTGGAGTCAGAATAGCCCCGGAAGATTTCGGCATCCCTTCCAAAAGGAGCTATCTACTGTAGGGCATTCTGACATGTGCCTAAGAACTTGAGAGAACAGTAAATTTTCGTCCGACCCCCTTTCTATTTCCTTGTCAAAACTATTTTCGATAGCATTAGGGGCGTCATTCAGGATCCATGCATATTGCAATAGTTTCTCAAGATTCTCTATCATAATAGAGCCTCCATCTACCCAACCAGAATTTCTCAACTTCCTTGAAAGATCCCTTGTAGCGTCAAAACATCTGGCACTAAACGTGACCATCGAATTATGGCCTTTACGGACCATGAAAAGAGATCTGAGATCTTGAACTGCATTGCCAGGTCCAGCTGTTTCATATGACACTCTCAAAAAATCCTCATTTCTCGCTATAATGTGGTTCGGATTCCACAATAAGCTGTAGGTCCCATTGCTAGGTAAACAATTGGTTCTTATCCACGTAAAATAAATCTAATCCTTCGGGCCAGCTCTAGGAGAGCTGTCAGTCATCTCAGTGGTCTGGTTAAACTAAGGTATACTTTTTAACAAGTCAGATAACAGCTAAACATCCTCTCGAGGTTTTCCAGAAAGTTTTTCCGCCACTCTTGTTAATTAAACATCTACTGTGTATTGTAATTCAAAAAAGACTTGTGACCTATAAGCTTTACAGTTCCCTGTTCTGTGTTTGTTGACAGCAACGCATCCGTGTCCATATATGCAGTATATATATATCATATATATAAATATATATATATATATATATATATATATATATATATATATATATATATATATATATATAATGGCTCAAGTCGGTTACAGCAGCAGATTTGGACTTCATAAAATAGAGGTCTAAAAGGCTGGTTCAAACTCCAGCCGACTGATCAGAGAGGCGGACACTTTGCTATCCGTGTAGACATCCCGGGATTTATATATAATCAACAGATAGGTTTGCTTAAAAAGCAAAATGGGTGTTACAGACTAAATACACACACAAAACAAAGCCACTACAACACCTTCTGAAAACATAACAAACATCCCACACGTCTCGAACTCGCCCTACCCGCGCAACAACTTCGCTGCTGGGAAGAAAGGCCGTTGGGTCGGGTATGATACATGTAACACACGCCCCGGGGTCTAATGATGTCAGGCAGGGCAGCCGATCGAGACTACGGTCTACCCCAAAGCTAAATCAAAGTCCTTCAAAGAAGGCATCGTGCTTACCCCATACAAAAATGGGAAAAAGCACGTTAAAAGAAGAAGAAGAAGATATATATATATATATATATATATATATATATATATATATATATATATATATATATATATATATATATATATATAATATATATATATATATATATATATATATATATATATGTATATGTATATGTATATATATATATGTGTGTGTGTACGTTTTTGTGTATGTGTACGTCTGTATGTATGTGTAAAGAAAACAGCAGGGATTAATATCAGTAGGGAAAGTAACGGTAAAATACGCTATCTATTAATGAGTTTACAGATATTTTACAAATTCTGGATACATAAGCATCGATTTATCCAGAGAGAGAGAGAGAGAGAGAGAGAGAGAGAGAGCGAGTATAACTGACATGGGCGAGAATGCTTGTCAAGTCAGATCAACAGCATCACAACAGAAATTACGAAAAGAGATATATAATCCTGGAAATGTAAAATAGTGTGAAAGTCATTCCGAGTTAATTATGTTGTTGACCTCTTTCGCAAATGTAGAAAACTCTTCGTTTAAATGATTTAGTTGGAGAGACTGCACGTGGGTAAGGAGAGGAGGAGAATGCCATTCATATGCCATGACCCATCTGGCAAACAGTGTTGAATCATTCTGCAATTCTTTCAGCACAGAAAAAGAAAAATTCTAGTATCATTATCACATACGTTATGACCCTATACCCAAGTCAGATAGGGTCATAGTCTCTTACTGCATCTGTTTTAAGAACAGCATCATATCATCTTCCATCCCTAAGATTCTCCGGTAGTAATGGCCAGCCCTGGGTCAGCACATTCTTTCTCTCTCGTTGACTCCTCTCGCTGAATCTATTCTCACACAAAGGCCTACATGAATGAAATGCCGAGATACACAACTAGACTTTATTTGCAAATGTAACGAAAGTGTTTCAGCAAAAGATACGGTCATGAAATGGAGTGGCTCACACCCCATATAAATGGAAATCATAACTAGAGGAAATTCAGGCTCACAATCAATCGAATCAATGATTCTAGATCAACCAATACTAGTGACTAACACCCCGGTCACCAAACCAAATAAAAAGATCATAATGATTCTAGACCAAAATAAAAGTCATAGAGTATGTAAAAAAAAACACCACTTCCAAAATATTCATCCTCACAGGACGAACCCAGAATTCCTGTTAAAAGAAACATATCATACCTGAAATGGTGTTTAAAGACATCAACATTCAAAATGGAAAAATGCGCAATGGAGAACAGAACGGGAAAATGCATAATGGAGAAACAGGAGTTTCACTGCGACACAAACTGAGTATTTCCACCTAAAGTCTGGAAAAGATATAAGTGTTAGTGAGTTATCTTACTCACTTCCTATGGCCGTAAAAAAACAATCTTACAGTGGCTGTTCTTATCCATTAACACTGGACATAGAGCAAATCACACCCAGCCCCAAATCGAAGTCCATAGCCATTGTCTGTTCCTCTCATAATATACCATTAGAGAGTGCACATACGCACACACACACTTAATAACCCCTCCCCGGAAGCGTGACGACACCGGTTCAATGTTCGAGGGATCACAACGCTTCCTTCAATCTGTCACATGATCAGAAGGCACAAATGAACTCGGCAGATACCCACTGTATCTAATTGTGGAAACCTCCAACGTCAACACAAATGCCACCTGCACCGGATATGCCTTTCATAGACCAGCATATAGTTCGTCAAAAGACTTAATACATATTACTATGTGGTTGTTTTCAAAAACACATGCCTAGTAATTCCTACAAAGCTAATCAAGGTTAATGCTTGAGAGAAAAGAGGAGTGTAGACGGAAGACATTCGAATGGTGCTCAGAAAAATAAATGTTTATATTTAATTATCTGAATTATTTGATGATACGAATAAGCGTATTGACACATAGTCACATTTTAGATTACTGAACACAGAAAGAAATATGATTATTGTTATGAGTTTTGTAAAATCAATAAAGATGAACATCAGTAGCATATTCTATATAATTTAGAGTATTTGGAAGTAAAATTTACCTTTTAGCGATGTAGTTTGTTTAATGTGTCTCACGAATCGGATGTTATAATTTGATGCTGGGGAAATGACATAAGGTTTGGTGGGGCTGGAGGATTTTGCGGGTGCCGTTGGTTAGACGGACTGTGACAGAGACAGAGAGGGAGAGAGAGAGTCGAAGTAACTGCATTTGTCAAATCAAGTTATGTCAGATTTAAATGCAGGGAAACAAAACGCCTAAAACACGGCTGTTCTCAAGGTTGAGAGCCTCATTTTCTGTTATTAGATTCAGTGATGTGTCATCGGTCCTTTAAAAAGGCCATTAATTATGAGGGAAAATGATATGCCCTTTTTTGAATGCTGAGGAAAAATGCATGCATGTTAATTTCAAACATAACAGCTTTTTTAAAAAATAAAGAAAAGGAAAGCGGTGTGCAGAATAAGAGAGCAGCTCCTGGATTTTATGACCACAGTCCTGGCCGGGCAAAGATAAAACATCTGTATTCAAGCACTTTGGAGCTATTTTGCCGTCATGATTTTATTTTTGCAAGAACTCCGACATTCAGTTCTAGTTTACAAAATAACTGTATAGGTTTAACATAATTAGTCCCTCTCAGCGATTTTGCCATTCCAGTCAACCAATGGCTTAACTATTCTTTCCTCTCTTATTCGTAAATGTTAAGGCTAAAATAAACTTCGAGGCATTCTGTTAGTTTTCGCCATCCCCGTGAGTAGACCGTCTCTAATTGCTCATGAATCATTAATTATTCGCGTCATTTGCCTATTAAATCAATTTCTTGCCCAGTATATTCTATTATATAGTCTTTTAAACTTAGATGTATTTCATTCTAGGATTATCCAGTAGCATTTTCATACACTTTTGGTTATGCTGTTAAAATTAGACAACAGACGCTTCTTAATGTAAAATCAAAATTTAATAAAAAAAAAAAAGATTATTAGTGGTATTGCAATGTATTTTCCATAGAGTTAAATATATCCAGGTTTAAAACAGTAAAAGTAAAATTTTCTAGATTTTGATTACCTACTTTCCACCGTATCAGGATACATTTGATACTACGGCTAAAGCATTAATTTCTTGACCTATTCAGTGATTTCCCGTTTCTTTCTACAAATCCAAATCCATTTTCTCATCTTGAAATATATATAAATATATATATATATATATATATATATATATATATATATATATATATATATATATATATATTATATATATATATATATATATATATATATATATATTATATGTATATATATTATATATATATATATATATATATATATATATATATATATATATATATATATATATATATATATATATATATATATATATGTATGTATGTATAAATTATGCTAGCCAAGGTTCACATCACATGGCATTAGGGTGCTTTTACATTTTACTGTCGTTCACGGTTGTCAATCATTCTAGCTGTATTTGAATATGGGGAGGGATAATTATTATATATATATATATATATATATATATATATATATATATATATATATATATATATATATATATATATATATATATATATATACAGTATATATATATTATTAAAAAGGACCTCATTCAAATTGATGGTATCTAATGGAGTGTTTATTCAGAAAAAAGTTAAGCTTTCTTGACAAACAGTCCACATTATCAAGTATCAGTACGGATGCTTGATATTGTGGACTGTTTGTCCAAGAAAGCTTGTAGCTTTTTCTGAATAAATACTCCATTAGATACCATCCAATTTGAATGAGGTCCTTTAGTAATTCTACTAATGTACAGAGCAATTGTGTATGTGATAAAGTTATATATATATATATATATATATATATATATATATATATATATATATATATATATATATATATATATATATATATATATGTATGTATGATAAGATAATCCTTTCCCCCATATTGAGATACAGCTACAATAAGTTACTACAGTGAACGATAGTTGAATGTAAAAGCACGAAGGAAGTTCTACACTCTAATGCCATGTGATGTGGACCTTGGCTAGAATAATTGTTTTCCCAGTTTTTAGCTTTATTTCTTTTGGTTTCCCATTGATTAGTAGATCTCGTCATCCCATCCTCCCCTTTAGGCGGATTTCAGTCTAAGCTTTAACTATTTTTGGTGTGACTTTTGACTCGCATCTAACTTTTGAGAAATGTCTAATGATAAAGTATCACCAAATGCAGCTCAAAAGTTCGGTTATGTACGTAAGACCTCATTTATTTATAACAATGATGAAATCAGTTTTACCTGTTTTAGGTTATTTGTCCTTTCTTTACTGGAATACTGTTCTCCGTTGTGGATGTCTCTTTTAGATAAAGTAATTCGTGGTGGTGTGTTTCTGTTTCCTAACATTACCATTTATGACTTTAACTGTCGACTGATGGGGACTTGTTGGTTAGTATTTCGTAAGTTGTATTTTAAAAAAGATCTTTCTAATTCGCAATTGATCCCTGATTCTCTTTTCCTGCCGAGAGCAACCAGGTTTGCTGAATAGCAGCACTAAAATGCAGTAAATGTGCTTCGATGTCGAACTTCTCAGTTCCAGACGCCCTTTATTCCTCACACACAATTGGAACTTCAAATGTTCTCTGTATTTTCAAAGTTTGCTGACATTTTTATATATTTATTTATTAATTCATTAATTTATTTTTCCTTTTCTAATAACTTATCCCCTTTTTCTGCATTTCCTATTACCATCTGTTATTTCTTTTAAATTAATAACATATTCTTTGGAAGCTTGAATTTCAAGTCAGTGGCCCTTGTGGGCTTGTTCCAGATGAATAGGTTTCATCTGAATAATAATAATAATAATAATAATAATAATAATAATAATAATAATAATAATAATAATAATAATAAGAGTAAAATATTTTCAACGAAAGTAGCAACATCTAGTGATTTCATATTACGATGATAATATCACCAAAATAATAAAGAAAACATTGGGGAAACTTAAATAGAAAATTTAAGCATTAAGAGGTTGCCCTTGGTGTTTATAAGTTACGTATGTCCGTTATATAAATTTTGAATAAAAAACCAGTTCAGTGACGTCTTCAGTAGGATATTAATGGACAAAATTATTTAGGCTCTGTAACCTGAGAGAGAGAGAGAGAGAGAGAGAGAGAGATCAACTTTCCCAATAATTTCTGAGGCCCCTCATGTTGTTAAATCCCTCTGAATCACCAACGTAGATTCATGAGAAAAATATGTAAAAGAGGATCATGAATTTTCCGGTTATGAAGGTCTCACTTCCCATGTTATTTTATTTTCGCTACACCTTTTTATATTCAAGACTTTCTAGAGGATATTTTGCCCTGTGAGTATGATGTCACTTTTCTTAAATTCGTTCGTAAACTGAAAATACAGGGTATCTGGCTGAATAACAAATAAGTTACTTGTTAATTTCAAAATCTTTAAGATTCATGATTAGTTTTCTGTAAAAGAAAACTATTGAGATGGCTATTTGTCTGTCCGTCCGCACTTTTTCTGTCCGCCCTCAAATCTTAAAAACTCCTGAGGCTAGAGGGATGCAAGTTGTTATGTTGACCATCCACCCTCCAATCATCAAACATACCAAACTGCAGCCCTCTAGCCTCAGTATTTTTCATTTTATTTAAGGTTAAAATTAGTCATGATCGTGAGTCTGACACCGCCGTAGGTGCCAACAACACATGCCACCATCGGGCCGTGGCTGAAAGTTTCATGGAACGCGACTGAGAGTTTCATGGGCCGTGGCTGAGAGTTCCATACAGCATTATACGCTGTACAGATAACTCGATTGCGCCGAAGAAACTTTATTTACTTGTTTTTTGTTGTACACACTAATGACATTTTTTTTGTACTGCCTTTGGCAAATCATCCACCCCATCGATACATGATTTACGCTATCAGTCTCACGTCAAGCCGCCGGCATGCACCTCCTACACAGTAGCCAATGAAGTGTTTGTAAGATGTGCATGAGAGAAAGTCTGTCAAGTTTTGCTGTCCATGGCTAGGTGGGATAAGGGGCCTCAAAGTGCGCCGGAGGGTGGATGTTACTCCAGGTTACTAAAATAGTCTTTTTTCTGATTCTTATAAGGAAAAAAAAAATGAAATGACCACTGACTGCTGAGTCAGAAATGTTGGGGGCCCAGTAAAGTGGATGTCCTGTGTTCTTGTCGGTTTTTTCCTACTGCAGTACAAAAAAGGGGTGTCAACACCTTCGACCAAATATGTAACAACGTACTCGTGCAATACAAAATCGAGGCAGTGCCCATTCAATCGAATTGTAAGTGCAGGTGGTATCAACTCATACTGTACATCATCCCCGTAGGGAGGGGTAGCGCCGTCAGTGCACCCCACAGGGTGCAATATAGGCGTTACTAAAGGCTCTTTGCTGCGTCCCTTCGGCCCCTAGCTGCAACTCCTTTCATTCCTCTTATTGTTCCTCCATTCATATTATCTTTTTTCCTCTTCCTATCCACCCTCATAGTGCAACTGCGAGGTTTTCCTCCTGTTGCACCTTTCAAACCTAATTACTCTCAATTTCCTTACAAGCGCTGAATGACTTCATGGGTCCTAGTGCTTGTTCATTGGCCTAAACTCTACATTCCATTCCATTCCAACTCATACATCATTTGCAATGGGAACAA
>NC_089748.1:19318704-19341204 GCF_040412425.1 Macrobrachium rosenbergii
TGCGTTGCTGATAACTATCATAATCATGTGTGTCGCCATATTCTGAAAGTGTAGGCGATTGTGCTGCTTCAAGGGAAAGCAGTCTCCACAAGTGCAAATGACGATTAATCGTTAAATCACAGTTAATCTGACTAAGGATGATGAACTCCTTAGACACTATTCTGCACGTTTCATCAAAAAGCCGTGATCCCTCCAAAAGGAACGAAGTTGACGTATTGTGGCAGATTTCAGCTAACCTGCAGCTCTTGCAAAATATTGCTGAAGTCGTTTCTAATTGCATCACCATATAGTCATTAGGAACTTGTATAAATGAATATTTTGTAGCAGTCATGTCATGTGTCAGCTAAAACTCACAATCCCTGAAACTATATCCCTTAGAACAAACTCCTTATTTTCACAGAGCAATGTACATCTCTCCTTATAATCAATAGCTAATGACTGAAACTTAATCCTTATAATATACATAGTTTCCAGTCCCTCTAACATCACTATTGTATTGTTATATGTACTAGGAAAAGGTCTTATTATATAACCACGAAATGGGTCTTTAGCACTAGAAGAAATCTCCATTATTAACCCTCTGTCTGATAAACATACTTTTATTATCCCATAGAGTCTATATAAATCACTACCTGTGAAAATTATGTTGGACCCTCCTTATAAGCTCCATTCCCCAAAGGTAAAACATCTTCAGAAATACACCCTGAGATTTGATCTCGTCTAGCAATGATTCAGTCTTTCTCAATATTCACAAGCATGGTATGAACTACAAACAGAGCTATTGTCAAATCAAGGTCACCCCGAAGCCCCTGAAGAGTGACTTGTAACATTTTGTATGTTTTTCTCAAATCTTCAAAACGCTCATGTAACTCTATGTTACTACTACATAACTTCTCCAAAACCCTCCCCTGATCAGCTACCCCAGCTTCCAATGCCTCAACCTTCTTCAGGCTCATAATTGCCACCCCACCAATCACTGCTACGGCCACCACTCTTTTACGCACCCTACTTCTACCACACAAAAGTACCCAATGATAGAAATTATACAAATGACCAAATGATACAAATAACCCAAATGATGAAAAGCTTTCATGCTAAAAGAATTGCCAAATTATAATAAATCCCCGCATCTGTGAACATAGGAAAGAGAAAAAAACCATAAATAATTTCTTAATTCCAACAAAGAAAAATAAAAAACAATAATAAGCACTCCCCCCCAAAAACAAAGAAACCACACTAAACAGGGATAGTGATAGTGTGCTCATTATCCCTGTAAGCTTCTCACTATCCATGGAAGGCAGTGAGAAGCTTACAGGGATAGTGATAGTGTGCTCACTATCCCTGTAAGCTTCTCACTATCCCTGGAAGGCAGTGAGAAGCTTATAGGGATAGTGGGCACATTACCACTATCCCTGAAAGGCGGTGAGAAGCTTAAAGGGATAGTGAGCACAATTTCCATAAACAAAGTGTTAAATGAAGGGGTTACATGGGTGGAATTGTTAAACTAACAATTCAGTTAGGAGGCATCAGAGGAATACTTATGTTGTAGATTTGGAAGAATGGAGAGAGGAAACTGAATCAGTGGCATTAATAGGGGAACAAAATGGGTATTTGGAGGCTGCAATGAAGGTTAGAAGGGAGATATATAAGAATCATTTGGGTGAGGCAGACTATAAAGAGTACATAGAGGAGTTAGGTGAGGTTTTAGCTGAATACTCAGATGTAAGCTTCTCACTGCCTTCCACCACACACACACACACCTGTTTATCCACTTTTATATCTCTCGCCTCAACTTTCACCATACCAACCATACCTGGTTCTAAAATTGTATCCTCCATTAAAACACCCTTGTATACCCTCTTCCCCTCACCAGTAGGCTCATTTTCTCCATGTGATTGATTATCCCCTATAATTTCCTCATTATTCCCACTTATTTCGTCATTATCACTATGTCAATCACACCCCTCCATTTCCTCAGCACCTATATACAGGATAAAACCTCCCGTTTCCCAAACTTTTATACCTCCTTTACTAGGATATATAGAAATATTGATCCTATCACATGAATGATGTCCCAGTAAAATGTTGTTCCCCAAGTTAACTGCTCTCACTGCCAAAATTGTTTCCTTTATTGATCAGTTCCCCAGCGAAAAACAAATATCCGACACACCGACACCGTCCAGTTTATGAGATTGGACATTACACACCCTGTCTTCTGTGCGCCTAAGTCGCAACTGAGAGAACATTAATTGAAAAATCAAAATCCACTAAACTGACCTACACCCCTGTATCCACAAAAATTAAAAGACTAGACCCCACTACAGCTCCTTTCACCACTGGCTTCGGTTCTTTTTATATCCCCAAAAGTCCTATATGATACGAACGTTTTATCCTTTTCCTTTTAACTGATCGGCCTATTTCGGGAACTTCAAGGATAACTTTCTTGAGGAGTTTTCCTATAGCTACTACCAAAATTCAGTGCTACTGGCCTATTGTTACTTAATTTGAGCGTCGGACAGAACTGCCAAGAATTAGCAGAATTCCTACACCCACCACAGTATTTAACTCGGTAAAAATTTTTCGTATGCCCTGGCTTATTGCAATTAAAGCAGCAAAATTGTGGCACGTGATCTGTAGACCTTCTATCACTCTCGACTTTACCACAAAAACCACTGGAAGCAAAATCTGAATCTCTCTGTAGGAAATTCCTCTGGCCTACCATGCCTTTGAAAAATGTGTGGTCTACTGTTGGGGATTTCAACATGTGCTTCTTGATTTCGGCGAAAAAAAAATGATTCATCAAACGTAGGCTCTACCGGACCATCAAAACTGCTCACAATGGCATCTGGGACATCATTCAGCAACCACGAGAATGCAGGAACCCCTGAAAATTTTCTAACAATATAAAATTGCCATGTACCCAGCACAAGCCTTTCAATTTCTCCAGCAAACCTGAAGCTGCACCAAATAACTGCGAGCTATACTCTACCATAGAACTCTGACCTTTCATAATTTTGTAAAATGCCCAAAAATCCCAAACCAAATCACAACATTCATCTGCTCCATATGCAGTTAGTAGAAATTTCTTCAGGTCATCCCAAGTGCAAAATTTTTTAATTCGAAGCTCCAACACCATTTTCCAGTGTCTCCCATGTCTAATGCCAGAAATGCTTTTGCCTCATTAAAGGCATTTGTCTCATCTGTGCAAATCCTCAATAAAAATTTCAACATGTTGTCTTAAAACCCCATTCACTAAACCTATGAATCAGTCTTATAGTCTGTGTCCCCAGTTGCCATATTGCTGACTACCAACTTTTTCTCTCTGCCGGTATCTAAAATATCCCTCACCCCTCGATAAAAACGACCTCATCTTAAGCACGGTTTACACGCTACGATAAATTGTAGCGATTTATTGTAATGAAAAGGTTGTTACAATTTGTCGTTACATGTAAACAGGAGATCGTAGCGATTTATTGTAGTGATCTCCTGTTTACACGTAACGACAAATTGTAACAACCTTTTCATTACAATAAATTTACAATTTATCGTAGCGTGTAAACCGTGCTTTAGCATGTACCCTATGGAAGTTAAATGCCTCATTTATACGTGTTCCACTAGCCCAGTTAAACAGCTGAGTGCAAGGTCATCTGATATTCAAGGTCAGCTCACAAGACCCACCAAAGAAACAAAAGAAAAAGGAGCATCTCAGCAGGAAAAAAATACCCATTCGATATCACCCTTGCCTTTGTCTCCATGCAATATACGCTGAATGCGCAAGAGCAACCAAGGTGATTCGCTAAGTAGGCAAACCACCCATTACATCCTACACGCAGCATGACTAAGAATAACTCGATAAGAAGAAAAAAAGAAAAGAAAAAACATGAATAAAGTCAGCCCATAACAATAACATATTTCGATCCCACAATAATTCCACGAGAGAAAATGAAAGACAGAAGAGAGAAAATAAAATTTCAGACTAACTGAAATGAAAACCCAAAAGGAAAAACTCACTTTGTCTTCCTTGATTACCGCAACCACCCTGATATTTCCGAAGTTATAACTGCATTTGTAATCTAAGTGATGAAAATACACAAATACTCGCCGAACCATTTGAAAAATTAACACCTCATCAGGACACCCACTGATTAGGACTGACTGTCTGAATGACGATGATAACCATATCTCATGAAAAATGCAAGCTTGAAATCCAACCCTTTGCAACCACGAATACCACTCCAGGTACTCCCAGATAACGCCCTTCACAATGTGTACCTAACACAAAATGTCTATCACCATTCATACCTCTCTCTTCAGTGTGAATTCAAACAAGAGTGTTTGAGTTCAGCTGCCACCACCTGTTACCCCCCACAAGGTACAGTTCTGGACAGTTCCACTGGATCCAGTTTCCTGAGCGAGCTGGGTTCGTGGCAGGATTTGTGTTGATAGCCCTGAAGGTGTGTGTTCCACTTAAGTTATTACCTACCAACTTAAGAAGATATATGGACAGATTCCATATCAACTGAATACAAGTGGATTATGCCTAGTCTAAGCATGGCATTAAATTATGCCATGCCCTACTTCGAGCACATAGTTAATTACATTGCCAAATATCGTAAACAACTTTAAACAAATTTTGTAATTAATCTCGTTTTCAACAAATCAGTTACTGTGTTCAGCTTTGTTTGCTCTCTCTCTCTCTCTCTCTCTCTCTCTCTCTCTCTCTCTCTCTCTCTCTCTCTCAAGTTTATCAAAACAAGTGTGAATATCAACAATTAAACAAGAAATATATTAAGTAAAAGGGCATCACTCCATCAAACAACTTTAACTGTGCCCGTGGTTTTAATTCACTTCAGCAAAACTAAAGGAACAAAACATGTTTATCACTTTGCCTTATGCACATAATTAATCCTATTCACTGGTGGTCAATAAATGAAACTTTTACAAAAATTTTAAATACAAAAATTTATTGTTAAATTCAAAATTTATAATTAGAATTCACAATCTGAAAAAATTTACTATTATTTGAAACAGCACAAAATTTATTAATTCTTGAATTAAATTACAAAGGTTAATTTATCAAGAAATTAAATCAATCAAGCAAAATTTAAACTATCAAGAATTACTCAAGATTTGAAACGAAAGTCTTAGTAAATGAAAATTAAATCAGGTCTGCAATGTTAAATTATTAAGAAATACTTAAATTGCTAAGTAAATAAATGTTAAATCACCAGTATATAAAATGTGAAAAATTAAGAGATTGCAAGCACAAGGACACACAAAAATACACAAAAGATTTACCAAAAACAATTTCACTAAGGCAAAATCCTTTAACATACTTATAATGCCATGGTAATAATAAGTAAAATTCACTTTACCTTACACAAGCTTGTGAAAACTTTTGCAAAATCTACTCTAAATGCAGCTGCTCAAGATTCACAAAACACACTTTTGATAGGCACTGTCACAAATATATACACTTCTACTATCAGATCTCAAAAGCTAGGATTAATATCAGTGACCAGACAAATATTTTACTCTAATAATTTCTCTCTTTTGAAGAGAGAGAGAGAGAGAGAGAGAGAGAGAGAGAGAGAGAGAGAGAGAGGTCTCTGAAATCAGAACAAGCAAATTTTTAGTATTCCAGGAAGGAATGAAACCGTCAGATGACGGCATTATTAAGGCAAAAGGTTTTGAGGCCAAAACTAACTCGTTAAAACAGTACATGATCAGAGCAATGCAATCTTACAAAACATGACGTAATCGATCGAGACTTGTGCTTTTTCTCACAAAAAGGCGTAAATGACTTGAACAGAAAATCGTATGGGATGTGATCATAACAATACATGTTCATAGCAATGTAATCTTAAACATGGTGCAATTGTTGTGTGCTTCGGTGCAATAACTTGTTCTTATTTCTTAAAAAGGTACACATCTTTACCCGAAAATTGTATGGGACAAAGCTTTTAATGAAATCTCAACACGACAGGAAACAGGCACCCATCTCAACTCAAAAGAAAGCAATTTCGACGACAGCTATAACATCTGGTCTAACTTAAACTTTCTCTTCCGGTGCTATGCTGTTATCAAGAAAGATACTATTAATTCTAAATTACGTTCATAAGTTATCTAAATAACTAACTCTTTTGAGATCTGACATTACAAAGACATTCATATATAACTAATACCGAATACATGACAACTAGAACAGTAAATATATCAAAATCATGGAATGGTATACATATTACAAGGCAATATCATGAAATTCCTCCCCCTAGGAGATTAATTACTCCGGGTTTGAATCCAACGATTCACAGCGTGATAAATAATCTACTATGACATTATCGTTTCCTGAAATGTGTTTCACTTTTATATTATACGGTTGCAGGCATCAAGACCACCTGGTCAGTCTCTGATTGTTATTTTTCATCTTATTGATGAATGAAATAGGATTGTGGTCAGACAACACTAAAATTTCTTCATTCATGGGTCTGTTCACATACACTTCAAAATTTCCATGCCGTGATTAATGCTAATGTTTCTTTTTTATGGTAGAATAATTTTTCTGATGCTTTTTCAACTTTGAAGACATGAAGCACACTGGATGTAGAATACTACTGTCATCTTCTTGAAGTAGAACAGCTCCAATTCCACAGTCAGATGCAGCTTGAAGCACTGGTCTTGAAGTTAGAATGGCTCTAACCTTTGCAAATGATTCTTGACATTCTGGAGTCCAAACAAACTTTGTTTTCAGACTGGTTAAATCAGTTTAGGGAGCTACTACAGCTGAGAAATTTGGAAAGAATCGTTGATAAAATCCAGCCATGCCAAAAATCTTTGTAGTTGTTTCCTGGTAGTAGGTGGGGTAGCCTTACGAATACCTTTACATTAGCATCATCAGGAGCGAGAAGGCCTTTTCCAACTTCAAATCCCAAATGCTGAACAGTTGCCTTTCCAAACTCATTTTTTTGCAAGTTCATTGTTAGTCCTGCTTCTCTTAATTTCTTGAACACTTTCCTTAAAATCTTTAGATGTTCTTCACATGTTGTAGAATAAATCACTATGTCATCAAGATACACACCGACTCCTTTTATGGATCATAGCATTTGATCCATCACTTGTTGGAATGTTGCAGGTGCCTTCATCAAACCAAACGGCAAAACAGTATATTGATACAGCCCAAAAGTAGTAAAAGCTGACAGCAACTTAGCATCCTCATCTGAGGGAATTTGATAGTATCCTTTCAACAAATCTATCTTGGAAACGAACTTGGCTTGCCCAATATTATGAAGTAATTGATCAATAAGAGGCAAGGAATAATTGTCAGCCACACTGATGGAATTCAGTTTCCTATAATCAGTACACATCCTAAATGAACCATCTGGTTTCTTCACTAACACACACGGTGAACTATAATGGCTGGAACTGGGTTCTGCTAATCCATGCTGCAACAAATACTCAACTTCTTTCTTCAAAATATCTATGTGAAAAGGTGATAAGCGATATGCTCTCTGTTTAAAAGGTTTTCCATCTTCTCTGATCTTTATCTCATTCTTTGTCAGATCGGTACACCTAGATACATCTGCAAAAATTTTAGGGAAACTTCTAATCACTTTACTTAATTCACTACTTTGCTCAACACTAAGATGTTTTAGTTTATCCTCAGATTTTCCAATATGGAAGAATTGTCCATCTTGCTTTCAGCTCCCAATTCGTAGCCATCATCGTCCTATGTAGATGAAATTGTCTATGTTACTGAAACTGTTTCAGAGTTAGTCTCTGAGAAGTAAGGTTTCCAAAGATTCACATGTATCTTCCTCTGTTGTTTCCTTCTTCCTGGTGTTTCAATCACATAAGTTCGATCACTTAACTTCTCTGTTATTTGTAAGGACCTTGAAATTTATTGGTAAGGGGAAATCTTTTCGCTGGTAAGAACACTAGAACTTGCTATCCTACAGTAAAACTTTCAGCATAGTCTTAGCATCATATCTTCATTTCATTTTCCCTTGACTTATTTTCAGATTTGCTAAAGAGAATTTTCTAATTTCTCTTAACCTTTTCCTCAAATTCTTCACATATTCTCCTTGAATTTCCTCTTGATTTTCTTCCCAATTTTCTGCAAGAATCTTCAATGGACCTCTCACTTTTCGACCAAAAATCATCAGGTTAGGTGAACTTCCCATACTTTCTTGATAAGCTTTCCTAACTTCAAACAACATCAAAGGTAAACCAGCATCCCATTCTCTTCCTGATTCATAACTATTTTGTTAACATACTTTTCAATGTCTGGTGGAACCTTTCCAAGGCACCTTGAGCCTCTGGATGATAAACAGTTGATAACTGCTGTTTCACTCTTAACAAGTTCATCACATCCTGGGACAATTTTGAAGTAAAGTTCGTTCCTCGGTCGCTTTGCACAACTTCTGGTGTTCCAAACTTGGAGAAAAACTCCACCAACTTCTCAGCATGGATATACGTTCAAAAGACTACAGTAGTTTGACTTACAATGTGTTCAGTGACTTATTCACGTGGTTACCATGAGATATGTCCATGCAGTAGTAATTCTCTTGCTTTCTCGTGCACACATGCATAAATATGCAAACGTACATTATATGGAATAATGAGTGAACATTGGTGTTCTTGTCTTACAACAAAATCATCTTTTATCCTATTCAACACAACCAATAGTCATTTGAGTATTTAATTGTGAACGCCATAAAAGTTACCATTCTATCAGAGAGATGTAGACTACATAAGCCATAAGAAAACGAAATTCTTGTTATATTTACAATGTAAGAATATATAATTATTGACAATACACATCATTAATAAGCATTGTGAAACCATTGGCACCTTAAGATGTTAATTGGGAATTTATATAAAAACATTGCAAAATTTGACATTTTCGTTACAATAACAACCTAATATAACTGTGTATTCTGAATTTTTATTTAAAAAGGAATATTGTTTAAAACGTTATTTACCAATGTTATTTTAAAAATTAATGATGTCAGGATATTTGTATCTGCCATTGATCTTATATGCATAAGCTATGTTATCCATCAGAAAATTCACAATAAAGAATAACATAAAAAAATGGAAAAATCTAAGATAAAAGAAAAAAAAAACTAGGACAAAGAATGAAATCCTTTTGTCTCACCCCAAAATCAAGTTTGCAGTGCATATTAATATTCAGGAAGCTCACAAAAGCGAGGAAGAGGAAATTTGCATAACAACAGATATCCAAACTGAATTTTGAAAAACTAGCACAGGAAAAAGAAAGACCAGAGGAGAAATCGTGATTATCTGTTCCCTCAGTTATTTATTTCCAGTCTTGACTAAATATAGTGACTGCGTCTTTTTCGTTCGTATCTTTTCTTCTCACCAAAATTCAGTTCATTTTGACTTACGCAAGTGAGGCATTAAGGCAATAACTGTTGACCTCGAAAATGGCGATAAATCCTTACTAAATTTTTTGTCTTGTTTCATTACTGAGATATACTGTATTATTAATTCGATTTCAAAGTATTGATTCGTGACGAGGAAACTAACAATGACGAATAATGCATTTTGCCAGATATGTGGTTATGTAAATTTGTTGTAGAGAAGTTTTGTATTTAATATTTTTGTAGAGATTTTATCAGGCCCTTTGGTAAAGTAGAGTATAGACTTCTTACCCCATCGTCTAATTCGTATAAGGATCACATCTGATCTATGAGTCTGCCCCTCTTATCTTGGCGCTGGCATCCAGTAGGATAGTAAGCTATGCAATTTCAAACCAATCATAGGGCAAATAACAGGTTTAACACGTATTTCCACCAGTCCTACGGTATTTATATTTTATACCAAAATCACCATCGTATGATTGTTGAGCCACTGATAAACGCAGATATCATAACTTTTCTTGTTTTAATACTGACCAATGAGAATTTATTTTTAGTATTTTGGAGTTAACCAATAATGTACCGAGGTCTGTATCCTGTGATTGCTCTGCAAATGGAAAAACAAGACGTTGAGGTCAGAGGGTAAGTTTGTAGTCTGGCACCCCGGCGCTGCTTGCGTCTTATAGTACTGTTATTGACGATCAAGGTATTTACCTCCCTTGATACACGTGATACGCGTGTGTGTGTGCGTGTGTGTGTGTGTGTGTGTGTGTGTGTGTGTATGAGTATGGTTGGACAGCAAAGTAATGGAATCCAGAAAATAAATATTAGGACCTGAAGGTGCTATTAGCAGAAAGTCACACTATTGCACAAATAAGTAATAGTTATAGAGGTTGGACAGCAAGATTGATAAAAGAAAGCGGTAATGGCTGTAAAGTAAAAAATAAAAACTGGGTACAGCCAAGGGCCGTAGGGATGTTGCAAATACCCTTTCGTAATGCCTACAGCACATCATGTAAGGTGCATCGACGCCACATAACTCCGTACCGGTGTTGGTTAGTTCAAGGCCATGTCTCTTGACCTTGAGCTAGTTAACATCTGCTGATACTGATCGTAAGAGGCAAGGATTGACTTTACTTGCTCTTTGCTCCTTCTAAAACGTGGGAAATGGAAAACAAAAAAAGACATCACCTAGAAAAACAATTGGCATCTTCAATTCAGAAAGCTGTCATGGTGCACCTTATGAATAAATGGCTTTGTAGAGAGCATCTAGTGGTTTGACTTGGGCAAATTCTCAATCTTTTAGAAAGAATATATTTCCAGAGATTAGATCATGACCTATTAGTTAAGTGAAAATAATTAATATTGCAACTTCGATAACATTCAGTTACACAAAACTTAGTTTAACTATTGATAATGTCACCATTGCCTTTGCTGAAAATGGGAGGGATTGCTGATTAAAAATATTGAAGATGAATTTTTTGCTAGCCTTCTGAACGAAGTCAGAGCCAACCCCAAAGCCAATTTGGGATCCACACACACACATACACTTTATATATATATATATATATATATATATATATATATATATATATATATATATATCTATCTATATATATATATATATATATATATATATATATATATATATATATATATATATATATATATATATATATATATATATATATATATATATATATATATATATATACATACAGCAGAAGTTAGTTAAATATCAACTTTCGAGCAACATTCAAGAGTACTGAAGACAGCGATGTCAGTAGTTAAGTTTATTTCCAGGTCAAATTAAAACATAATCTGCAATGTTTTTTCTTTTTCCGAGGCCAGCTTATCGGGAGGAAAAGCGCGAAAATTATATCCATAATAAATTGAAAATTTTATTTTTAAAATGTACGTCTGAAAATTCCATGATCTGATTCTGATTCCGTTGCGGCCACATAAGACTTGTTTTCAAAATTGGATGAAGATTTAAAGAAAAAATTTAAAAATTCTGGAGTGTCAGTTGTGCTTTTATATTCGTATTTTAATGGAACCTTTAATTAATTCTATTCCAACATGAGACAGAATCATTTCCTATTTTATTTCACCCACACCACCGAGACGATGCCACAAAAATGTCCTTAGTGCTTTAATGTTTCAGTTTATATTCCTTTTATTCTTCCCCTTCGAAAATCACCATACTCTTCTAAACTCATATATATATATAGCATTAGAATATGAAAAATTGAAAGACCTCTTTTTATTTTAAACTGCACTGTATTGTATTTTTTCAAACGGTTAGTAATATGTAAGTTGGAAATTATATAAGGAAACATTGGCAAAAAAACACACATATTTTTTACAGCCAGACGCTGCGTTAAGCTATAATTCAATAATGATCTTTATATATATATATATATATATATATATATATATATATATATATATATATATATATATATATATATATATATATATATATATATATATATATCTATATATATAATATATATATATATATATTATATATATATATATATATATATATATATATATTTATATTATATATATATATATATATATATATATATATATATATATATATATATATATATATATATAGTATATATATATATATATATATATATATATATATATATATATATATATATATATGATTATTATCACTTTTTCAAAATTTGATTCATTTATCACACATTATTACATAAAAATATAGTAAATTATAGGTCTGATCGTTTTGATTTATTTCCAAGCCATCATCAATGGCTTGGAAATAAAGTCGAAACCGGTCAGACCTACACCCTGTTTCTTATTTTTCACCCTTGCTAATGTGTGATATATATATATATATATATATATATATATATATATATATATATATATATATATATATATATATATATATATATATATATATATATATATATATATATATATTTATAAACTGACGGTCTTGGTTGGTGAGAAATTGAAACAAATTTATAATGATGCTGACACGAAACCAAGAAAGCCTAGCTTATGAGCAACAGGAAAAGTTATTCGAAGACTTACCTTAGATTTTCCTGGATTTACAATTGAATGAGGAAGGTCGCCATTTGGGAAATTAGAATTCCTTTTACTAATTTACAGGGGTTATTTACAGAGACTTAGCAAGTAAACAATGAGACAACAAAACAACATGATAACTAAGGGGCAAACTCATTGATAGGACACATGGAATAATAATGCAATGATTGGCAACAAGCAAGTTGATTAAAAATGGGGCCAATGTGCAATACAATCAGTCCAATGATATTAATAACATTTAGTCTTGCCCTGTTTACATGAAATAGTCTCAGATAATGCAAATGATGGAACTCCAGGATGGGGAGAATAATTCATATGAACATTTTCGGGCCACAACGGAATTTGTAATGACTGCGACCAGGAATTTTCAGGATTTTGGGGTGGCAGACGAGATACTGAAGCATGGATTACGATTGGTCCGCGTGTCTCTCCTGAAAGAGACGTTCTGGTGGTTAGGAACGACTGTACACACTGAAGGAAATTGAATTCCCTTATAAATGGGGATACTCTACACTTAAATGTTAGCCACTAGGTAGCCCAGCAGATAATTATAATGAAATCACGTAGGCACAATCTGGGAATCATAGCAGCGTAGGCTCTAACAATGAACACGTGATCGCACTCACACAAAGAGAAAATTAACACTGATATTGCTTAACCTAAATAGCCCTTAAATTGCACTGGGGGAGGGACAATTGATGGTTATCATGGATCTTTACTTGAATTCAAGGATGCAGGCAGGACTCGAACAATGGAGGATTGCTTGGTGGAGGAAGGAATTAAAGTTTAAAGAAATGGAATTTTAAGGAGTTTAAGTAAAAGGGAAAAGGGCTGGCTCTTGACTACTTGCAACGTACGAACCTTTTATGACCATTGTTGGCGCCTAACAATCGTCCCAGTTGTCCGTCGAAGTCAGTTCAACCAGCGGAGCTGGAAAAAATGCAGCACGTGTGCTGCAGATGAGGTCCCAGGAGTATCTGCTTGTTTCCAAAACATGGCCTCTTGAGTTTCGAGCTTTTGGGCCACCCGTACCTGCAAGTATGTCAAGAGAACCAGCAAAGAGGGCAGAGGAAAAGCAAACTTATCATTAGGTGCCTACAGATTAAAATCCTACCTGGTCCCTAGCGCTAAATGGCCTTTTTGGCTTCCCCCATACCTACATGCCTCCCCATCGGGTGATGGGGGTGGAAAAGGGGGTTTTCATTGTTCTCTGGATCGTACGATTTGGGGGGGTTAAGGAGGCCTATCTCCTCGCGGGTGCTAACGGCTATTATCTGGTTCAAATAGGCTTGGTTCTGTCCGACGCCCGCCAATTTCCCCGACCTGATAGTCAAATGAATAGCAGATTATTTCAAAATTAAATAAGGTACTGAAGTTTACAGGAGGGAGGGATGTATATCCTTGACAATATATATATATATATATATATATATATATATATATATATATATATATATATATATATATATATATATATATATATATATATATATATATATATATATATATATATATATATATATATATATATATTATATATACACACATATACATATATAAAGGTCATTACTTAATTATAGCTTAATGCAGTTCCTCGCTGGGTGAGCGGCTTCCGTTCTCAACTACCACTCTGTTAGTCGTGAGTTGAATCTCGACCGGCCAGTGAAGAACAAGAGGAATTTGTTTCTGGTGATAGAAATTAATTTCTCGCTATAATGTGGTTCGGATTCCACAATAAGTTGTAGGTCCCGTTGCTAGGTAACCAATTGGTTCTTAGCCACGTAAAATAAATTAATCCTTCTGGGCCAGCCCTAGGAGAGCTGTTAATCAGCTCAGTGGTCTGGTTAAACTAAGATATACTTAACTTTATAGCTTAATGCAGCGTTTGACTGTAAAATGTGTGTGTGCTCTTTTCACTGTTCCTTATATAATTTGCAGCTTATACATTAACCGTTTGAGAAATACAGTACAATGCAGGTTAAAATGAAAAAGCAACTTTCAGTTTTGTATATATTAGTGTAATGTATTAGTTTAGAAGAATATGATGCTTATTTCTGTTCATTACAATTCAGAGGGAAAATTTCTGCATATACACATACATACACACACGCCCATGCAGTCACATACAGATACAATATATATACACACAGTATATATATATATACATGCATATATATACAATATATATACTATATATATATATGTATATATATATATATATATATATATATATATATATATATATATATATATATATATATATATATTTATATATATATATATATATATATATATATATATATATATATATATATATATATATATATATATGTATGTATGTATGTATGTATGAATATATATATATATATGCATATATATATATATATATATATATATATATATATATATATATATATATATATATATATACATACATACATACATACATATACATAAACATATACAGAGTCATACCCCTAACTTACACTAGGTTAGGTTCCAGACCCCCTCACGCAAGGCGAATTTTCGCGTAAGTTTGGCATTGTCTCTAAACATGCTAATAAATCTTATTACTACTAAAGTTTAAACACTAAATGTGACCCTAATCATGCTCCCAAATTATTAAGCTAACTTTCAAATGAAATTAAAGTTACTGTTATTTTATTTAAAAGTAAGCTTAATACATTACCTTTAAAAAAGAAATAAATAATTGACACAAAAATAGAGATTTGGAAGAGAATTTCTGTCTCTCTCCCCTTCCAACCGATCTATTTTAGAAGTCTTCTCAACTTCTTTTTAATACCTTCTTTATTCTACGTCTCTTTCTCTTTGTTGTGAAATGCTTTTTCATGAACAGTGTTTTTTATTTTGACTAATACAACTCTTAGTTATTATGTCCATGTTTTAGAACATATGTGCCAGACTAGCACATTTTCATTTCGTAGACGGTACAGGCAAAATTAGATCAATTTGGATTATCTACTGTAACTGTGAACGAGAGAGAGAGAGAGAGAGAGAGAGAGAGAGAGAGAGAGAGAGATAGGATTGTCCTTACTTAAGAGAGTGAAATTATTTATCTTATTACAGAGACTGAGAGAATAATACAAGAGAGAGAGAGAGAGATAAGGGTGTCCTTACTTATGAGAGTGAAATTATTTATGAATTATTACAGAGACTGAGAGAATAACAGAGAGAGAGAGAGAGAGAGAGAGAGAGAGAGAGAGAGAGAGAGAGAGAGAGAGAGAGAGAGAGAGAGTCCTTACTTGTAATATCAAGTTACATTATTTATGAATTATTACGGAGACAGAGAGAATAACATGAGAGAGAGGGAAGTTATTCTTACATTAGATATCAAAAGATGGAAGTTCAGTATTAAATAAACTTTTAAATGGTATTAAAGTTACTGTAATTTCATTTAAAAGTTAGCTTAATACATTACCCTTAAAAAAAGAAATAAATGGTTGATGTAAGAATATAGAAGAGTGTGAAGATTAGTATGCTATTTCTGTCTCCCCTCCCCCTTCCTCCGATCTATTTTTAGAAGCCTTCTCAAGCTCATTTTTAATAACTTCTTTATTCTGTTTCTTTCTCTCTGTTCTGAAATGCTCTATGTCTCTATGTTTTAGAACGGTGCATTTACAGTTTGTAGACAGTACAGGTAAAACTACATCAATTTAAAATTATCTACTGTACAGGTAAAGATATACAGAGAAACAGTAATACGTAGGTTGCGCTAACTACGAACAAGAGAGAGAGAGAGAGAGAGAGAGAGATAACAGTTGTCCTTACTTAAGAGAGTGAAATTTATTATGAATTATAACAGAGAGAGAGAAAGAAAGAGAGAGAATTAGGTGAGAAACCTTTAACCCGCTAATCAGCAACACTCCCCCTTCTTTCCATGTTCAAGTGACATGTCTGACAGCTTTTGCCTTCGAACTTCTTTTCAAAAGATGAAGGAAAGATGTTTGTCTAAAATATGTATCACATACGAATTTTGTAATTACAGTTATTATTATTATTATTATTATTATTATTATTATTATTATTATTATTGGAAAATTAGTACTTATTATTAGGTAAACAATTTATTTATCACACAAAACAAATAAACATACATGCACCATAAAAATTCTCTCATCTCAGTAAAAGAGAGAGAGAGAGAGAGAGAGAGAGAGAGAAATTATTACTTTTAATAATTAATGTTATTGAACTTACACATTAAAGCTTGAAAACTTATAAATTACATAAAAAAAATTAGACATGAACACTTTTGCAGGGTTTCTCAGTAGCAAATGTTTTCATGTCTGTGAAAAACTCATGTATGACAATTACTTAGGCTCCAATGAAAAGTTCATGAATTAATGTTATTGAATATTACACATTTGTGTGTTTGTCTGTGTGTACGTGTGCCTGCATATGCATGCATGTATGCATGCCTATATATGCAGAAATTGTCTAACTGAATCATAATAAACAGAAGTAAGGAACAGATGCTGTTTCAGTCATACATAAGTTTCTGTAATGAATTCGCAACACTTTAAAACAACCGACCAAACATTACTTCAAGGAATGCAACACGCTATAGTTTAACTGTCTCTGTATACCGTACCTGATAGTGTGTTTGGACTGAATTACTTTGGTATGTCTTATCCTAACTTGTAGATAACACCCATTTCTTCGGAATGACAACTTCCAGACCCAAAAGACTGACCAACAACCATTTAAACTGCCATTCTCCAGGTAATGTTATTGATCTTCTGGAGGAACAGGGAAGTTTGTGTTTTGCACACTGAGTTAAGTCATTTATGTGGCCTCTTGTGTATAGAATTTCAAACATGGCTAACTGATGGGGCAGTGCTTTAAGTATGCCTACAGTGGTTCACGAGTAAGTAATATTACAGTTACCTTTAGGGATCCGGTGATATGTAACTGTATTTCTCCTCTGGTAGGGTAAGTTAGTTACCAGAGTTCTCCTAAGCGACTCATTTTAAAGAAAAGTATTGTCATTAAGCAATAAATTTGCCATGCATTAGTGATTTATTTTTAATGCAAAGAATGTCACCTATATGGTGATAAGTTACTTTGACTGTATTGCAGAATTGGTCAGATTTCTATTCAAAAATATTTCTTAACAGTTTGTTTTCAATTACTGTTTCATATAACTGTAATAAGTCAGGTGCTTTGAAACTAATAATTAATATTTTAGCGTACATGTTTATGAATTCATTGTGTCATGGCGGAATTTTTAATAGTTCTAAAATTATCATGTGAGGTCAAACAATTTGAAATCTTAGATTACATATCAGCCCTCAAACTGTTTTGCTTAATCTAGCTGAAATACTATTAATTATTTTTAAGTGATTATAGTAATTAGGAAAATTGCCGCAACTACCCTCATGTAAGACAAGTTTTTGAGATTGTCAGGTATCCTATCCTGTCAGCTTTACCATTATTATGTTCTTTATCTCTGACACTGATTCTTTCTTCCTAGAAATTGATGGGCGTAATGGTTATAAGAAATAGTCTCTCTCTCTCTCTCTCTCTCTCTCTCTCTCTCTCTCTCTCTCTCTCTCTCTCTCTCCATGCAGTAGTTAAAAAATAAGGTAAAACTACTGAGTTATGATACTGTAAAACGTTACCTATCACTTGCGGGAAGGATGTCTCTACATCCTTCAGGATAATTACGAGAACATCAGACTTGAAATAAGAAATATTGTCAGAATTTTATGGCCACATTATTTCCAACAGAATACAAATTTTGCTGTACGTTAAACAGAGAAAATAATCCCGAAGGTCAATTAGTTTCGCTTATCACATTATGAACTGCACGAGAAATAGTGTTCCCTCGTCCTGCCACATCGGATATGTGCAACTGACAAACGTCTGACATCGTCATTTGCATGTTAACCACGTTCTTGTTCTGATAAGGCGTTAATCATTTCATCCTCTGCTTTTAAATCATTAACCATTCCTCCATTAATTTACCGTGCATTTTCGTTATGGGTTTTTATAAGAAACTTTTTCCTATACCTGGTTAATAAAAGTGGAAAGCTGTTTGTAAAGCCTATTATACAAAAAGAGAAAATTATAAATCAAAATGGAAGAAATATACTTGTGGTATCTTAACTCAAAACATATTACTCGTACTACACAATTTGTGTAAAGTTTCTAATAGCAGCTAGATTGTTTCAAATGTTCAGAAAGTGTTAAATTAAGACACAGAAATTTATTACCATGAAGGCCTTTTTAAAGCAAGTTTATTCATGTCAGGAAAGCGTGCTTTTAAATATTAGTTTTGTTAAAGCATATCTATATCTATATATATATATATATATATATATATATATATATATATATATATATATATATATATATGTATATATATATATATATATATATATATATGTGTGTATGTACACACACACACACATATATATATATATATATATATATATATATATATATATATATATATATATATATATATATATATATATATTAAGTCTTGGATGACTTTGGACAACAGTGGAGAACTATGTGCTAGCCTGACAGTGGCACTTCTGCCGCAGGTGCATTTGTGTTGACATTGGAAGTTTGCACAGTTGGTTACAGAGTTGTTTGATGGATGGTACTGTGGTTATGATAATTTTTCTTTTTCTTTTTCTTTTCTCTCTCTTTGTTTTTTAATGGGTTTTAAATGGGCGTAACTTGTAGTTTTTTTTTTTTTTAACTTGGGAGGACGTTGATCCGTAGAGTTATACAAATCCTTAATTGTCCGAGTTCAGTTTGTGCTCATATGTGTTGCAATATTTAGTTGAAATTAAGTGCGAAATACCATAGGGTTTTATAGACATATGAATGTCCTTTTTGTTTGTTTGTCTCCCCCGCCCCCGTTTCGAGACCGGGTATCTTAGAGATTCTTTCTTTTGTTTTTATGGTGAAGTCTTGTATTCACATGCCTTTGGGAGTCGTGGCATGGGCTAATTTCTGTTATGTAAGAATATTATGATGTGTAGTAGTCGTCTGAGGCAATATCTTTCGGTATAGAGTTTCAGAATAAAGTTCTGTTACTTAGGGTTTTTTGTTTTTGTTTTAGGGGTAATTAGTATATCGGACGGAATCTGTCTGATCTGTTACGGGTTTGGGTAAATCAGTTAGGGTTAAGGATAGGATTAGGAAGACTTTAATATGATTTCCAAATTTAAATTTTTCAGTTATCTTTTAGAATGAGAGGGCTGCGCCATTGGTAATTGTCGTTGTTATGATCATAGGAGGATTGCTAGTATATCCATTGCTAATTTGCTGAGAATTGAGCTGGTATCGACAGTATTTGCTAACCAGGGTAAAACTTTGATGACTTTACGAGATATTTTACCCCTCGGATGTTTAGAATTGCCTTTAATGAATTCGGTATATTGGTATGGTTCTCAGGTAATTTTCACTGGGAAGAATTTGTATGGGTAGTATCTTAAAGTTAGTGTACCTGATAGTGGGTTGATTGTGGAAATTCCGCAACTTGGAATCGTTTCACAGTTGTATCATACGACCTTTGCCCTAGTGGGTTTAATATTTCAGTAATAGTATGGCATAGTGAGTAGACTAGATACCTTTTGGGTTGACTGTCGAAATGACCAGCTTACTTTACACACCACTTCCTCGCAGCAGAGCCTTATGAATGACTTCTATGAGCCTCAACTGATACAAGCCAGATATGGGGGGGCCGTCTACGTTACGCCTGCAGGTTTGTACGCCTGTGCCTTTATGAGAGGATCCAGGGTTTTTGGAGAGATGTCGGGCAGGACGTCTACAAATCGTCGTCGTTGCTGGAAGACATCTCTTTGGCGCAAAGGATTCATGGGCGCCACATTCAACATGGGCTTGCGCAGTCACAGTCCATTCAGTGTAGTGGGATCACCAGGAATTCAAGATGTGAAGAAGAGAAGCATGGGATTGTACAGTTGCAAGCCGTCCAGAATATTAAACCATCAAAAATGCAAGTGATGCATTCTATAATGAACGGTTATTGGAATAATAATCGTGCATACGAGACATATAATTTTCGTATCTAGTGCATACGTTTTGCTACGACTTTGGAGCTGGCCCTTACTGAACTGTCGATTAGACAGTTATCGTACCTGGGCGGAGATGCCAAGTGGTAGGTGGTCCGAGCTCCTATTAAATCTTGGATGACTTTGGACAACAGTGGAGAACTATGTGCTAGCCTGGCGGTGGCACTTCCGCCGGAGGTGCATTTATGTTGACATATGAAGTTTGCACCGTTGGATACAGACAGCTGTTTGATCATGATTGAAGTCTATGGAAACAGCGTGATCGAACATTGACCCAAGGTTGTCACATTTCTGGAAGTGGATTAAGCGAGTGTGTATGTGTGTTGCACTCACGAATGGTATATTAACAGGGGGATAGACTCTTGCAGGGGGGACTTCATTAAGAGACTGGGTCTGTTTTGGTTAGTGGTGAAATGTTGGAAGATTGCCACTGGAAAATCTGTTGTTTGTTGCCATAGAAAGTGAGTACAATAGCTCTTGAACACTTAATATCTTTTCCAGACATTTGGTGGAAAGACCTAGTAGTGCTGCAATGAAACCCTGCAGTGTCTCCCTTATGCATTTTCCTGTTCTGTTTCCATCGTGCATTTTTCTGTTTTGAATATTCGTGTATTTTAACACCATTTCAGGTGTTAATATATTGATGATAGGTTTGTCTTGTGAGGCCAATATATTTAGAAGTGGTGTTATTCTTTTACACACTATATGACATTTCTTGCGGTATAGAATAATTATGACCTTATTACTTTGTTTGGTGACCAGGGTGTTAGTCACTAGTATCAGCTGATTTAGAATTGATAACCTGAATGTTTGTGTATCAGAAGTTCCTCTAGTGATGCTTTCCATTTGTAGGGGGTGGAATTCACTCCATTTCAAATCTGCAAATAAAGTCTAGTTTTGTACGTCAGTGTTTAATTCCAGTAGGCCTTTGTGTAAAGATAGGTTTAGTGAGAGAAGTCGACGAGGGAGAAGGAATTTGCTGACCCAGGATGAGCCATCGCTACCAGAGAATTTTAGAAAAGCAGGATGATTGATTCTGTTCTTAAAAGATACAGCAATAAAAGATGGCCTATTTGACCTGGGAATTGGGCCATTTAACATATATTTAACATATATATATATATATATATATATATATATATATATATATATATATATATATATATATATATATATATATATATATATATATATATATATATATATATATATATATATATATATATATATATATATATATATATATATATATATATATATATATATATATATATATATATATATATATATATATATATATATATATATATATATATCCATATATATGTATATATGTACACACACACACACACACACATATATATATATATATATATATATATATATATATATATATATATATATATATATATATATATATATTAAGCTACAAATATCGTTTAATATCCGATTCACTCTACCTCGAAAATAATGTTTTCACATATGTTAACCGAAGGGGAATTTTTTAGTTGATAAGAAGTTCGTCGTCTCATGGGCTCGAACCACGGAACACGAGAACTCACGACGTACAAGTTGACGCCTTGATACCTTCGGTTAACATATGAAAATATAGTATTTCCGAGGTAGAGCGAGTTGGATATTAAACGACATTCGTAGCTTAATGCTTGTATATAAAGGACGGTGATGTGAGAAAATTTGTTCGTATATATATATATATATATATATATATATATATATATATATATATATATATATATATATATATATATATATATATATATATATATATATATATATATATATGTGTTTATTATATATATATATATATATATATATATATATATATATATATATATATATATATATATATATATATATATATATACAAACTATTTGTCAATAAATATGTAAACAAACTGTTTGTTAAAAATTTTTGACAAAAAATTTTGATACACATTTGG
>NC_089748.1:19346204-19426204 GCF_040412425.1 Macrobrachium rosenbergii
CCAGCCATCTAATTCACCCTATACCGTAGTGATGATGCTGTATTTACCATGTTCCTTCATTGCAGCCAATAAAGCGGCTTTTAGAACAACAATGAAGTTTAAGATATATTCCTTGCCCCTTCTTATATCGAGTTATCCAAAGTGACGACTAATCATTATTTTCCATACGAATAATCTTCATTGCCCCTCTTGTTTTGTCTGGGAAGTTACTCAAATCCTTCGTCTCATTTCATTGGAATGATATCATATATAATTCACTGAAATTGTCTCAAGTTTCAAGTATTCATCAGATTTCAATGCTTACCTTGCTCTGATGCTTGTACGCCAGAAATACACCATTTTAAGTTGAGCAAATAAATTGTTATAGAATTATGTTGACCTTCAGTGCCAAGAACATTTATGCGAGTTTACGGAAGAAAAGTGTTCTTCCCTGGAGAAGAATAATTTTTTGTTTGATATCTTTTTTCTTTACATTTTGGGGGAACTTCTTATATCTTGGCTGCTGTCGGCAGTTTAAATCACGGTACACATCAAATCGGCGTATGCTAACATGATTTTGTTTGATATTATCGAGTAATGTATTCCACCTTGGAACCAGTTTAGAGAACAGCTAGTTTTCATTTTTAAGAAATAACTGACATTTTTAAATGTCCATTCAGAAACGTTACATACAAATAAGAACAATATATTTTTCACGTTGAATGTGTTATTGGCCCGAATAAATGGAGCATCCATTACATGTTAAAAGTGTGAAGGAGAAGTATTCATGCAGAATTCACTCCTTAAGGATACAAATAATCGTTCAGAATACGTTATATTAAGACCGTTGGAGATGTAGTAAGGTTTTCATTCTTTTTCATAATCATCGTTAATCGTGGTCTTTATACTTGTACTGCTACCAAAGCTTATTCAACGTGCATTTACGGTCGTTACTCAGGCATTGGCAGGTATAAATAAATACACTGATATTGAAAATTTAAGGTGCTGACTTCATCAATTAGAAATCCTATTTGCTAGAGTAATTTTTTTTTCTTATATTATAACTTCAAATTATGAGGGAATTCATACAGACATGCAATAAGGATAAGAATCTTAATTGCAAAATACATAATAGTTATTTTTCATATATGATCATTCTTACACCAGTACATGAATACATCAATTATATATATGTTACAGAGAGAGAGAGAGAGAGAGAGAGAGAGACTGAGACTATTATATAAACTCTTATTGAGACTGTCACAAAGAATGAGACATGTGGTCTCACTGTTATGAATCAGACACTCGAGAAAGGAAGTGGGCAACGTTATTCAAGCTCTAAGACAAAACAAAAATTTTACGACTGTTCTAAGCCAGGTAGTGACAGACTGTGTCAGCAGTGCCAATTATGAAAAACTAGCGATAAACACGTTGCAAAATGCCTGTCGTGAACTCCTCCATCGAAAGAAAGGAAATGAGTGAAGAAAGAATTGGCGATAGTCAAGTCGTGAATGAAGGAAGCGGGTGAAGTGTGAGAGCCGTAACGTAAGGCGGTAGACTGCGGCGTGTTATAGTGTAACCCATATCCAAGTGTTGACGGGATTTAGAGAATTTTGCACAACTCTCTGTCGCACTTAGTTTTATTACAAGTCCAAGTTTGGACTTTGCTTTTTAGTCTCGAATCCAGTCGATCCCTAGAAGCAGCTAAGTGACAAATAGTGAAACGGCGTACTCCGAGGGGATAATAAAGAAAAACCGAAAGAGCTAGTTTTAGTTAGACGCCCTTAAAGAATTAACTGTCATGTAAACTTGTAAAAGAATTATTAGAAAAATGAACCCACAACGCTCTCGGCCCACGCCGCCTTAGCTTCTGCCTGTAATATACTGTATATATATATATGTGTATATAGTATAATATATGATGTATATATGATGTATATATATATATATATATATAATATATATATATATATATATATATATATATATATATATATATATATATATATATATATATATATATATATATATATATATATATATATATATCACGATGTACTTGACTTAGGTATTCACTTAATTACCTGTTTAGCCTCATTAGACTATTAACTTTTTATGTTGGACGAACTATGTACTAGACAATTTATATTTTATATTATCGTGTAACAGTTATAAGCACCGTTAACCATTTGTAGTTGTTTATGTTTTATGTAAGTCTTGAAGTCAAATGTAAACATATGCCCGGTATATGTTTTCCTTAAACTGATTAGTCAATAAAGTTCCCCGGAAGAGGCCTGATGGAGGGCGAAACTTTTGGCACAAAATTAAGAACTCTATTTCCTTTTTCCACTGGTTTCTCCTTCGTTTTCATTATGGAGTACATCGTGATATTTTATCTTCGTGATTGAGAAGAATACAACTAGATATATATATATATATATATATATATATATATATATATATATATATATATATATATATATATATGTATGTATAACTGAATCACAAAAATATGGAACGTGATGAATATATAAATAAAGATAAAATCATTTAAGGAACTGAAACATTGGAGTGCTGCGAGGCCTTTGACACTACGTCCTTTACTTAGTAAAGGACTTAGTGTCAAAAGGACTCGCAGCACTCCAGTGTTTCCTCTTCCTTTGTGGATTTTATTTTATATATATATATATATATATATATATATATATATATATATATATATATATATATATATATATACACACACACACACACACACACATATACTAGGTGACCAACCCAGCACTGCCCCCTGGGAAAACCCTGAATGACAACTGATAAACCTCTCTCTCTCTCTCTCTCTCTCTCTCTCTCTCTCTCTCTCTCTCTCCTGTTGTTAAGATAGTTGCTTCAATTACATTGCCCAGCATTTTTCTAATTTTATATTTCACAACTTCTCATCCCCCGTTCCTATCGGGGCTGAACTTGGGATTAAAGGGCATCGGGAGTGTCACTATTCATTTTAGCAACCTCAAAAACTATGGATTAGACACTAATATCTGTCATTTTTGACATTTCATCTTTCACTCCCCCCTTCCTATTGGAGCAGAACTTGGACTTAAAGGGCACCGGAGGTGACCACAAAAACAATGGATTAGACACTAATATCTGTTGTTTTCAGTTTTTTTTATATGTCACTCCTTACCATTCCACCCCCTAAGGTGCCAGTGATGTCTTACCCCCACAGTATTCTTTTCCAGATAGTAAGTCATATGTATACCAAAGTGAGGTATAATAAACCTGTAGATTTATTTAGTTACTAAGTCTATCGGTAGAACCAGCCCCGTTTCAGGGAGCCCTTCACACCCCCACCCCTTTGGCACCCTTTGGTGCTAGTGATGTCTTATCCCAACAATATTTTTTCTAGATAGATAGTAAGACATATTTATACCAAGTTTGGCTGAAATTGCTCAATGCTTTTCAGAGTTATGCTGGAACGTACATATACACACACATACGTACAGTCGCTCAAAAATGTTTTGCAATATACTTAAAAACTTTTCGGACAACAGCTCATAACAGTGACATCTGGCGCTATTTGGCAACTCCGTCATCAGCGCATGAAACAAGCGTAATTACCCCGTTTCCCTTAAACCGGTTGTTATTTCTCTCTATCATTATTATAATTCTTATATTTCTCCCTTTATTTATTAATTTTTCTCTCTCTTTGGCACTAAGTATCCATTGGGTGTTACCCGATTTTCTCCCTATAGGCCTACTTTTCCATTGGGTTATTTATCCATGAAGAAGAAAGTCTCTGAATTTACTCCCATAAGGATTGAATGGATGACTAATTATAGTTTTTTTATTTGACTCTTACCCTATCATCATGAGAGAAATTTTTCAAAATGTTTCGTTATTTTTCGTAATACGGATTTCTCACTCACATTCTTTTTTTATGTTGTTAACCGTAATGAATAATAACCAAAATCGAATAAGAAAAGAAATATACTTGTGTATGTAAAACAAATAAATTATTGTTGGGTGAACGAAAACTTCTGGAACATGTTGCAAAAACATTTTTGAGCAACTGTACATACATCCATTTATATATATATATATATATATATATATATATATATATATATATATATATATATATATATATATATATATATATGTGTGTGTATATATATATATATATATATATATATATATATATATATATATATATATATATATATATATATATATATATATATATATATGTATATATGTGTGTACATGTATATACACACACATATCCGACGCTCTTCATTATTGTATCATTCGAGAACATTTATCAGCCGAATTCCTTTGTTTCCCCAAACAGTTTCATCCCCATACATTTCTATCCCTTTCCACCTTAGCCCATTCATTTTGCCAAGTCCTCAGCTTTGAAAGTGTCATTCTGGCCTCCTCATGTTGTAGGTATGAGGCAGGGAAACCGATGTCTCTGGCCGTTTGGTGTTTCATGGTATTGAGTAGGAACGTTATTCGGCCCTCGTCATCTCGCAAGAGAAAATGATGTTTTCCATCGTTCAAATGTTTGTGTGAGGTTAGGCGGACAGGCATCAGTAAACAAAGAAATTTTTATAGAAGAAATATAAAAACATGCCTACACACAGATATATGTATAGTATATGCACACATACATACATATATATATATATATATATATATATATATATATATATATATATATATATATATATATATATATATATATATATATATATATATATATATATATATATATATATATATATATATATATATATATACAAGTGTGTGTATATGTATATATATATATATATATATATATATATATATATATATATATATATATATATATATATACTGTATATATACTGTATATAGAGTATATATGTACGTGTTATCGTGTCTAGAAGTTGTATTATCTCTTGAAGTCATAGTCAAAAAAACATATTCGTTTCTCAGCAAGGTCCTGAGAGACCCAAATACCATTGCTACTCACTCCTGTTGTACATACACATACACACACACACACACACACACACACACACACACACATATATATATATATATATATATATATATATATATATATATATATATATATATATATATATACAGTATATATATATATATATATATATATATATATATATATATATATATATATATATATATATATATATATATATATATAGTATATATATATATATATATATATATATATATATATATATATATATATATATCTACTGATCACTGTTCACCAGATTCCTATGTAATTGTAAGTGCTCCAAAGCCCTTTTAACTTCTCGAATTCGTCATACTTTTTTATTTGGTTTGTTACTACCAAGCCTGAGATCCAAATGCAAGGATACGAAGACATTCTGACTTCCTTAGTAGAATGGAACCCGCATCCTGAGTATCAGAACAAGGTCTCATTACCGACCACAATATAGAAAAAGAAACAACAACAAAATATATGTACTTCGACATAACGTTCTTGATATATTGTGTTATTATTCTTAAATTTTATTTGTTCCTTCACCAACCCAGAATTACAACAAAGATATAATTCAACAGATCCTTTCTTCCATGCAAAACCATCAATAAAAAACCTGACTTGCAAGAAATGGGCCCATAGGAATAGAAGATATAACTGGGTGAAAGGAAGGGGCCAGATTCATTAATTTCACCTCATATTCTGTGCCTTCCGTGTCATCCTACCATTTTTCTTCCATAAGCATCTCTTGCTAGACCGAAACTTTTGCTCAGACCGACTCACTTATTTTAGAGTTATCAAAGTTTTTAGTATTTTTTGCTGTCAGAGGGCGTCTCTCTCTCTCTCTCTCTCTCTCTCTCTCTCTCTCTCTCTCTCTCTCTCTCTCTCTCTCTCTCTCTCTAGTCACTGTAGTCACTGACTGTTAAGTAATTTTTTTCTGAATAGTATCAACAACTACAACTCAACATGTCAGAACATAATATGAAAGACAGGCAAACAGGCAGAAAGAGAGAGAAAGAGAGAGGGAGACACAGACAGACAGAAAGAGAGAGAGAGAGAGAGAGAGAGAGAGAGAGAGAGAGGGCAGGGGATGGAGAGATCATAAGGACTGAAAATTCTTGGTGTCCATCTAACTTTAAAAAAATGATTACAGATACAAAGAATGATTAATAAAATAGTAGCCTAGCCTTAGCAAAAATTATATTAATTACTGTAGTATAATTTAGTAGTAATAACTAACATTATTTTTCTTGTTATTAGCTGCATTTCGCTTCACCCAATTCATGGCAAAAATACCGTAACCTGGGAAATTGTGAGGGTCAAAACCTAAAGACGGTAATGGAATCAACAAAATGCTTAAGAAACACTATGAATTAATGCAACACAAACGTTGCTTTACAACGACATTGAAGAAATTCAAGGAGCAGATGAGGAGAAATGCTTCACTGTCAGTTTAGCTAAGGGGAAAAAAGATGCATCTAATTTGCATGACATTATGACTGTGGTTATTGAAAAACAATCTTGTGAGGAATGAATGGCCACATACTAGGAAAATTAGCCGTTATTGTAAAGAATAAGTTTTAACAGATGCTTTATTATGTGTCTATAAAACTAGTCAGAAATTACGATCCGTAAACCCTATACCTATTCATCATTGTAGAGCTGTAATTCAAAATTCGTTAAAACATTCATTCATTAGACAACTCAGAGTAGTTTTATATTCATTCCTGGATAAACTTCTTTACATACACACACACCCACATTCACAAACACACACACGCACTATATATATGAACTTTATCACTTGCATAATTGTTCTGTGCATTAATACAATTAATAACAAGACTTCATTTAAACTGGATGGTATCTAGCGGAGATATTTATTCAGGAAAATTTGCAAGCTTTCTAGGGCTAACAGTCCTCATCGTTTGGTATCAGACGATGACGACTGTTAGTCCTAGAAAGCTTTTAACTTTTCCTGAATAGATATCTCCGCAGACACCATCCAGTTTAAACGAAGTCATGTTATTAATATATATATATATATATATATATATATATATATATATATATATATATATATATATATATATATATATATATATATATATATATATATATATATAATAATGGTACTCAGTAAATCCAAACAGCATAGAACATACACAGGGATTCAAAAGAACGTCAAAAAAAAGATATATTTTCATTATTTTACGAAACCTTCGAAGCGCTTTGTACCTCTATGCCATTGTTTTGCCTCTTTTGTTTTCATTGCGGATTGCTGTAACAATACTGTAAAAGTACTAAAAAAAAAAAAAAGGAATCGAAGCTAAAGGAAGGAAAGAATTAGTGTAAAAATCTTAAACATCAGGAATAAAATCAGGAGAGATGGAAAATTTGTCACCTTTAATCAGGTGTCTGTCATTTGATAATGACTTTCAGCATGTGGGAGTAAATGATAAGCTCAACATCTCAAGAATTAGACAAAATAGCGGAGTTTGTTTCCTGATCTAAAAAGCTTGATGCATGAGCAGTTGGTCAGGTTTTTAATGATATTTACAGAATATACTATAAAGTCAAACAATATTTACAGAATATACTATAAAGTCAAGCAATATTTACAGAACATACTATAAAGTCAAACAATATAAAGTCAAACAGCCTTCGAAACATAAATCAAGTCCCTTTATTCTATGCACTTCAGGGACAATGATTGTTTGCTTGTCGCTGTAGAAAAATCAAATATTAAAGGTTTTGGCTCATTACGGATCTATTGCGTAGTAGATTTAATAATCGAGAATGATAGCTTACTGACTTTAATAACAACGTCAGTAGGTAATTTCCACTAATGTTTTTAGATTACAGTAATTCTTTATTTATACGCTCATTTATTTAGTCCTTTGCCAATGCACTGTTTAACTTCAGGATGGTTAACTCAGTCTTCCTTAATCAATTTTCCATCACATCTTCATTCCTAGTGCTGGCTTGTTCAAGAAAATGAGATTAACTGCGTTATACGAAAGTTTGTTAATTGTTCTAATTAGAGGTTCATTGCCCAACATGTCTGTCATGCAAACTTTTCTGTTGAAATTGAATATTCCGGTAACTGCAATTTCTTCGTGAATATTGTTATTGATACTATATGTCCACCTTCTCATCAAAGAGGAAAGTTTTCGAATTAATAAAGAATTATTCACTATGACAGTCTCTAAGAAATTATTCTTCCTTTAACATCTTTATCATAAGAAGACCATCTTTCCATTTCTATAACACATTACCATCTCGCACCTTAACAATCACATCCTCATCAACAGCTTTTTTTGTGTATTTTACTTATCCTCTAATCACCCTTCTTTCCCTGTCTGTTCTCCCCAAGATGCAGCCGGTTAATATCAGGTTTGGTTCCCGAAAGAATCCTCTCAAAGAGCTCTTTTACAGGAGTTTGAAAGATAGGCTTCATCTCGGTTACGCTAGAAAACATCTTACTGTAAAGGTCAACTTCGCCTGTATTAAATCTTTCACTAAATTCCAACTCAAAATAACCTTTAATGGGTGCCATTGTTCTCTTTCCAATATTATTTTATTCCATCGAGCGCAACTGCCGTAAATACTTGTTTTTCGTAGATTTAATCATGAATACCATCTGTTTAGATATATGTTGCGTTATGCTACAACAACTTTGTAAATGCTGTGGAAACTGCAGCTTTATATTTTATGCCTGTCAAGCCTCTGTCGTTATTCACACGTACACATTCTTTTCCATCTCGGAGTTCTTCGTTGGCGGGGTGGGTAGAGCTCTCGGCTAGCACGCTGTTGGCCCAGCGTTCGACTCTCCGACCGACCAATGAAGAATTAGAGGAATTTATTTCTGGTGATAGAAATTCATTTCTAGTCATAATGTGGTTCGGATTCCACAACAAGCTGTAGGTCCCGTTGCTAGGTAACCAGTTGGTTCTTAACAACGTAAAATAAATCTAATCCTTCTGACCAGCCCTAGGAGAGCTGTTAATCAGCTCAGTGGTCTAGTTAAACTAAGATATACTTAACTTTTTTCTTCCATCTCGGACCAATTTTTTTCATTACGAAATGTATGAGAAAAGTAAATAGTAAAGGCGCAAGAAAATTCCTTGAAGCACCTCACTATTTACTGCAGCTTCACCTGAGAAGACCCTCAGTACTAACCTTGCATCGGCTTCGTTCAAGAAGAAAGTTCTCTTAGCTTTACATATAATGAAATAACATACTGACGCAAGACTTTCCATACTACTGGTCCAAGGACGCTATCCAATACCTTCTCAGGGAAAGCTTGGGACAGTAAGTCTTAGATGCGAACAAGAAAACTAGAAATTGTCACACAAACACGTATGAATTGTTATCACATCACTGTGAAATTTTGTTATTCACAAACATTAACCTACAATTGTCGCTTAGTATCCAGTTCGCTCTGTTTAGGGAATATCACCGAAGGGGAGTTATAACTGATAAAAGATTCCCTAGCTGGGAAACTCGAACGCCTGAAAGTACGTATCGACGTCATTCAGTCGATTGAAAGTCGTCTATACGTACTGTCGGACGTTCGAGTCTCCCAAGTAACTAATCGTTTATCAGATATAATTCCCCTTCGGTGATATTCCCGATGTAAAGCGAATTGGATATTAAAGACCAATTGTAGCTAAATGTTTGTGAACAAACAGGTATATGAAAACATGCATGCGCGTCCGTACATACATACATACACAAACATATGTGTATGTGTTCGGGTGTTTATGCGTGAGCGCGCACGCGCATGTGCATGCGCACATGCACTGCTTTTGTCATTATTTTTATTGATGCTCCCATTTGATATTATTCAGTTTTATTCATTTTCAAATACCCTATTTTCTCGAATTTTGTTTTCATTAGGATATTTATTGACTTCAGTCACCTCTGAAAATAACTTCCTATGTTTTTCCTGTCGCGTTGACCTGCATACCTCCTAATTGAAACTAGTTGTATCATTCGAGTGTCTGTAACATCAATTTCGTATTCAGTCGTCAGAAATACAATTCATGCTATCAGGAAGCTATCGAATACCATTGGAAATATGAAACCTTTACCATCGCCTCCCGCTGGATGTTGACAGAATTTCGACTGAATATTTATTGCACATTAATCTCCAGTTGCCATCAGAAAATTCAAATTGCTATTTCAACTCTGTCTGCACAGTGCCTGACCCGTTTCGTTAAATAAGGGGACAGAATTCCGTGTCCCAATTCTGCTGGGGAATTTGATAATAATTAATCTTTCTGGCTTCCCGTTATTCTTCGTTATAATTTTGTTTATAGTGTGAGTGTTATTCTTTCAGTCCAGAAGCCGACTGCTACGATGGTTATTAGGAACAATCTCTCTCTCTCTCTCTCTCTCTCTCTCTCTCTCTCTCTCTCTCTCTCTCTCTCTCTCTCTCTCTCTCTCTCTGATACATGCCAGTCAGTAAGGTATGTATTCATTTGTGTATAGGATTTGAATTCAACTAAAGACAAGCTTCTATTGATAATCCGTGCACAGGAAACACTGCTTAATGTTTTTGATTATTTTTACGGATTAGCTTAGACCTCGGTTGTCCGTCTTTGCAGTAATTAAAACTTACTATGAGATTCAGAGCCTTTGTCCCGGTGTTTTTCCGGAATAACTTTTTTTCTGTGCATTTGACAAACATATTACTTAGCCATAGTATACTTTACATCCCTACCTAATTTTCGGCAGCCTTCTTTATTACTTATATTAGAAAAAAGTATATTCATAAGAGTAAAATAAAGCAGCCGAAGCGGGACACTCTAATGTAATGGGTTCAAAGTTATACGTGACGTAAACATATGACGTCCCGACTCCTCCCGGAAGATGATGACAACAAACAGCTGTCTCTGAAATTCTGAATGAATATTCATACCTTCTCGAGGCTTCAGAATGGCGGCTATGATAAGTCATTGTCCCCGTGGTTGCAGGACAGCTTTTGTGATTCGACTTGCACAATTGTTTAGAAGTGAGGAGGCCCGTGGCAAACCATACGTAAGCTTGAACAGGTAAATGAATAATAGGGCCCTTTTTTGGGTAAGGAGTACACCCAGACATCCAAGGCTACCAAGTTTTCGTCATTTGTTGACTTCCATAAGGTGCAGAAAGATAATTATACAGTATATGCTTTATAAAGCAATAGTTGTTGATTTCTTAGTAAAACATAACTTGCGGAACAACATTAAAACTTGCTTTGCCAAAAAAAAAAAAAAATGTCATGGTTTATAATACATCACTGAATGACCTCTATAGGTCCCAGTGCTTGGGCTTAGCCCGAAACGCCATAATCCACTCATTTATTATAATGTCAAGTTTCCTCATATGTAATTATGTTAAATAAAGGATCCATGTAAGGGCATGTCATTTCATATGATCGCTCCTGTCCTCTTAGTGACAGAGTACAACAGTGGCTGAATTGTAACATTATAATGAAAGTTGTTTTCATATTCCACAGAATATTACCGGCATGGTAGTTCGATTGTTGGTAGGCTTTTTAATAACAACATGATTGCTTGCACACTAAAAAGTATAAGTATACTCGGTCGTTCAATTTGCTCACTTGAATGATTCTTAATTGAAAGTGATGAATTGGCAGATCATAAAGTTACGACCTACAATGAGCAACTGTTTGTCTCTAAGATTAGACGAAGTCACACTGGACTCATAAAACCTGATAATAATAAACGAATGAAAATATTAACAGTAACTAGCTGCTCGTACATTATGCAGCAAAAGTCAAGCGACCATTTATTTTTCCCCTTTTTCGGACACCAAGAGTACAATAAAGTGAATCCACCCAATTGCAAGGATTCTAGCATTCGACCTCATGGTATAAATCCTATATACTACTACTACTACTACTACAAAGTGTAAACAAGGAGTATTGGCTGTATTTCATTGTTGCCAGAGGTTGGGACTTTTCACGAATAGCCAATTATCCATCGAGAAGGAGACAAGTTAATGACGTCATAATTTACGTCATTATATCTTCGAAAGACATTCCTCTAAGTTTGCTGGTGATGTCTACAAGAAGTCGGTATTACTCTTATAATTGCCAGAATTATGCAACTTTCGTAATACAGAATACAGTAAAAAAATTAGGTAGGGATGTAAGATACCCTGTGACAAAGTGTCATCTTTGTCAGGTACGTTGATAAAATTTTATTCCGAAAAAACACCGGGACACCGGCTGTGAATCTCATAGTAAATATATCGTGAAATACTGTTCAAAAGCTTGATATCTACATGAATGTTTACATCATAAATAAAAGCTTGATATCTACATGAATGTTTACATCATAAATATACCTTTTAATAAATATACAGTATATGTTTATATATAATATATATATTTTAATAATATATATATATATATATATATATATATATATACATATATATATATATATATATATATATATATATATATATATATATATATATATATGTACATGTGTGTGTGTGTGTGTGTATATATATATATATTATATATATATATATATATATATGTAAATTTCTGACTCACATCAGGATCAACCCAGATCTTTCAATTGAAAGGCAAGGGCGCTGCCCACTAGGCCATACAAGTCGTAAAAGAGCTTGGAACCTGAGGGCAACTGCACCCAAGGAATTAATTGGGCAAGCCAACTGCTTGCATACCAGCGTGTTTTCCCCAACTTCCCAACTCAGCGATGACTTGTATGGCCTAGTGGGCTGCGGCCTTGCCTTTCAGTTGAAAGACCTGGGTTCGATCCTGATGTGAGTCAGAAATTTATCTCTGTTCCACACCTGACTGTGTGTTGATTATTGCTATCTTGTTCACTCGGAAGGGATAATTCGAATGAAATGCTGTCAACTGGGTCATTGCAGAGTTGGGAAGTTGGGGAAAACACTCTGGTATGCAAGCAGTTGGCTTGCCCAGGTAATTCCTTGGGTGCAGTTGCCCTCAGGTTCCAACTTCTTCTATGACTTGTATGGCCTAGTGGGCAGCGCCCTTGCCTTTCAATTAAGAAACCTGGGTTCGATCCTGATGTGAGTCAGAAATTTATTTCTGTTCCACACGTGATTGTGTGTTAATTATTTCTATATATGTATGTATGTATGTATACAAACACATAACATACATTCATACATACATTATATATATATATATATATATATATATATATATATATATATATATATATATATATATATATATATATATATATATATATATATTTATATATTTTATACCATGAAATTTTACTTATAAACTCATTGGTATGATGATTTCTTTTCTCAAACATTATAATTTAACCATTTTTTTTATTATCTCGCAATATAACTTAGTCGTAAACTTACTTCAGTACTTATTTCCTGTTACCTTGGCTGATCTCTGTATACTTCGTACACGCTCCTGACTCAGCAATGTTAAGCTTTATATTAGAAGAGGTCTTCCAGTATATTCATCGTAAAAGTTTGGAACAGGCATCTGATTATTTCAAAATTACTGCTTATTAAGATCAAAATCTGTACGCTAATATTAATTTGTATGCGTTAGCAAATTAATATAATTATCGTCTTCTCAATATGATTTGTTCTTTCACCATTTGCAATTGTATACAATGGATTCTTGTTTGAATAGGAAGTTAAGGGCGTATACAGCATGTTCTACATGAACATGTGCATGTCAATTATAATAATAACAAAGGTCATCAGAACTGCTCCTATCACTGTTATTCCGAACTTGATCGCTCCTGATAGCTGCACTTCATATCTGTTCAGATTCTCCTTCCTTTGGATATAACTCTATTTCCATGCTATAAATGCTCACCCTTCCTACTGAAACAACACACTTTATACACGACGCATTATTCATGTTTTCTTTATCTGTTTCAACATAATTGATCATCCTTTACCTCGTCTCTTCTATTTTCCCGTCTCTTCCCTCTTCCAGTGCTGTTTCCCTTCTCTCTCTCTCTCTCTCTCTCTCTCTCTCTCTCTCTCTCTCTCTCTCTCTCTCTCTCTCTGTAGATTATCTTCGGTGGATTGAGCCAGCGGTGTCTTTGACTATAATAAATCACCTTTAAACTGGAGGCCGGTAGGCCTCTAATGACATACTGTAGGCATAATGGTCTTTTGATAGAAGTGAGTGCTGTGACTTACCTTCGTTAATGATCTTAAAGGGCTGTTAATAGACATAGGTGAGTAAGGGACTCTTGACTTTGATCTTTTGATGTCATAATGATAATGAAATGTGGGAAATATTTAAGGTGTAATTTTGACAGCTTTTTATTATAATGGAAGAGTGATCGCATGTTTCTATTAGAATGCTTGTATTTTATTCCGCTTCTGCAACGTCTTCACCATCATCACGATGGAATTAGGTTTACATTTGATGAATTGCGGTGATCAGGGATGCTTATCTTTCGAACTACGTAATATGATGTGTCCAAACACCCATTTCGCACAAGATCACTATGAATGAGAGAAGATTACAACCCTGGCTCTTGAACATGTTCTAATTAAAGGAAAGATTATCCTGATTACATCCCAAAATCATCACGAGCACACATATATACCTTAGGTAACGTAGTTAATCGCCTGCTTAATATTGCAATTATCCAACATGCAATTCCTTTAAAATATTTCGTGTATCGATTCAGTCTTGTCAGTATGCCGGTGAAACATGTTTATGAAAGGATGAACGATACAATATTCAATTATTCTCTACTATATAACTAGTTTTTAAGAGACCAGCGTCATTTTACAGCATTAGAACCATTAAGAAAATTTCGTAGGTGGACGAAGGAATACAAAATCTGCAATTCCGTGGCCTGATGACCTTTGCAGAAACAGTTTATAGTTGTTAGTTTACTCAAAACCACTATGCTAAACAGCGGAAAATGAAGTGATATTGATTTCACTCTATTAAAAACATCCGAAATAGCTGACAATATGTCGCTTGCAGCGAAGTTTCCTCCACAACAGCTCTTATCTGCAATTGTTTTAAGTATTTACAGTTTTTACAGTATCCATTCATCTGGGCGAAGTGGTATGTTACCTATCAAATGTGGCTGGAAGGTAGATGAATAAACAGTGACACAGTTTTACTCCTTTGCTAACAGCCAGAAAAATGTCATTGAGATTTATATACCTAACCGTGAAGCAAGAAAAAACTAGAATAAAATAGGCTAGGCCTTTTTTGCATCGTTCTAATGTAAAACTCTGGACATTTCGAGAGGGAATATACAGGCGTTTCGAAGGTATAAAGAATATGATTTCTTGAAAGTAAAATGAAGTAAACCTAAACTTATGCTGGGTTCAGTTTTTTTTTATTAGAAGAGTAAGTAAAAAAAAGGCATGCTTAAAATTGTTAAATTTGGTAATAAGCACCTGCTACAAAAAAATCTATCACGGAGGGATAAATTGTTCATCTTTGAAAACTTGCTGATCCGTATATGTATATATATATATATATATATATATATATATATATATATATATATATATATATATATATATATATATATATATATATATATATATATATATATATATATATATATATATATATACAGAAGTAATCAACTCAAAATCACGCGTGGAGATGGTATAAATTTCTGACCCCCTTGGAATTGAACCTAGGTCTTCCAGTTTAAAGGCCGAGGCGCTACCAACTGAAGTTGGAACCTAAGTACCATTGTGCCTAAGGCAGGCTTACTGCACAGCATACCAATTATCCCTTACTAGCAAGACGTGGGTGCGATCCCGATGTAGGTCACAAAATTATTTGTTTCACACATGATTGTCTGCTGTTTACTTCTATCATATTCACTCAAAATGGATAATTCGAATGAAATGCTATCAGTTGGGAAATTACTGGGTCGGAAAGTTGGGTAAAACTCGCTGGTATGCTTGGCAGTAACCCTGCCCAAATAAAAACCTTAGGTACAGTGGTATTTTGGCTCCATTTTCTCTTATGACTTGTGTGGTTTCGTCTGCAGGATCCATGCATTTCAGTTGAAAGACCTGGGTATCCGATTAAAATTCCGTGATTAGGGTATCTCTCTCTCTCTCTCTCTCTCTCTCTCTCTCTCTCTCTCTCTCTCTCTCTCTCTCTCTCTCTCTCTCTCTCTCTCTTATTTAGCACAACACACACTCAGATACTATGTCTTACACAGCGCTGCTTGGTGATTTTCATTTTGAGAACTCTGATAGGAAAAAGTTTAAATCTCAAAACGAATAAAGTACAGGATGCTGCTCATCGTTTTAAACGAGGTCTTTCACAGTCCTTGCAACTTCCTGAACACTTCTTAGAAATGACAAGTAAGTCCAGAATGTGAAAAAAAATCGCAATTTGTATTAGATTACAGCATCTCATGATTATTTCCCTTATGTGTCACTGAACCATCCTTAAAATACTTTTCCCAGGCCAATGGTTACGTTAAATATAAACGTGGAATATGAAACTAATATGAATCGTACGTGAATAAGGGAACAAGGTCACACATCAAGAAAATATTCTACATTTTGTTTTACTGTACAATTTCTGAAAACGCTGCAGCATTTCGAAACAAGCAAAATAAATTCCTTCAAACTGGAGTGATTTCCATTTCCCTCGAAAGTGAGCAATAAATCAGGAATGCTTCGCGAAGAGGAGACAACAACCCCCTGCGGTTGCATATTCATTCTCTCTCTCTCTCTCTCTCTCTCTCTCTCTCTCTCTCTCTCTCTCTCTCTCTCTCTCGTCATATTCAGTGCTTGAGTGAAGCCCATATCGATAGCGATATAACATTTTATGTTCTGCCGCTGTTGCCAATCGCTTATCCCGCAAGACCCATCCGAAAATAGAACCCGCTCCCCGCACGGCCTCATGACCAATCTCAAATGTATGCCGACCGTTCCACGCAAAGATCATTTTATAATTCAAAGTCCAACGGCGATCATTGAAACATTTCCAGCGTATACATGTTGTGGATTGGCTGCTGTACCTAAGGCAGATGATGAGGGGAAGAAAGTGAAAGGGGTAAGAGGAGTTTAGTTCTTGGTTAAAGCTACAAGTATTCTTCATAGAGCTCATTACTAGAAAATAATGCAGTCTAGAACGTAAAGAAGAAATTATGATGCTGATATATGTTCTCACACACAAACCCAAATGCTTATTGACTGCTGTAAATGTTTACCTGTGCAGTAGCGGATGAGGAGAGACAGGCAGACAGATAGAGAGACAGAGGCAGAGAAAACACTATCAATCTCCTCATCATAAGTCATGGCTACTTTCAACAAGTAAAAAATGCGCCGAAGTTTCTTCGGTGCAATCGAGTTTTTTGTGTGAAACCCTCAGCCGCAGCACATGAAACTTTGAGCCACAGCCCGGTGCTGGACTCTGTTGCTGGCACCTATTATAGTGGTGCCAGATCCACGATCAAGGCTAACTTTAACCTTAAATAAAATAAAAACTTCTGAGGCTAGAGGGCTGCAATTTGTTATGATTGATGATTGGAGGGTGGATGATCAACATACCAATTTGCAGCCCTCTAGCCTCAATAGTTTTTAAGATCTGAGGGCGGACGGACAGACAAAAAGCCATTTCAGTAGTTTTCTTTTACAGAAAACTAAAAGCCACTATGCTAAACAGCGGAAAATGAAGTGATATTGATTTCACATTATTAAAAACATCGGAAATAGCTGACAGTATGTCACTTGCAGCGATGTTTCCTCCACAGCTCTTATCTGCAATTGTTTTAAGTATTTTCAGTTTTTACAGTATCCATTCATCTGGGTGAAGTGGTATGTTACCTATCAAATGTGGCTGGAAAGGTAAATGAATAAACAGTAACACAGTTTTACTCTTTTGCTAACAGCCAGAAAAATGTCATACAGATTCATATAACTAACCGTGAAGCAAGAAAAAACTAGAATAAAATAGGCTAGGCCTTTTTTTTGCATCGTTCAAATGTAAAACTCTTGACATTTCGAGAGAGAATATACAGGCGCTTCGAAGGTATAAAGAATATGATTTCTTGAAAGTAAATTGAAATAAACCTAAACTTATGATGGATTCAGTTTTTTTCAGAAGAGTAAGTAAAAAAAGGCATATTTAAAACTTGTTAAAGTTTGGTAATAAGCACCTGCTACAAAAAAAAAAAACTATCACGGAAAGATAAATTGTTCATCTTTGAAAACTTGCTGATGCGTATATATATATATATATATATATATATATATATATATATATATATATATATATATATCTATATGTATGTATATATATATGTATGTATATATATATATATATATATATATATATATATATATATATATATATATATATATATATATATATATATATATATATATATATATATGTATTTATATATATATATATATATATATATATATATATATATATATATATATATATATATATATGTATATATATATATATATATATATATATATATATATATATATATATATATATATATATATATATATATTGTATAAGAAGTAATCAACACAAAATCACGCGTGGAGCAGATATAAATTTCTGACTCACTTCGGAATTGAACCTAGGTCTTCCAATTTACAGCCAGAGGCGCTACCAACTGAAGTTGGAACCTAGGTACCACTGTACTTAAGGCAGGCTTACTGCCCAGCATACCAATTATCCCTTCAATTGCAAGACGTGGGTTCGATCCCGATGTAGGTCAGAAAATTATTTCTGTTCCACACGTGATTGTCTGTTGTTTACTGCTATCATATTCACTCAGAATGGATAATTCGAATGAAATGCTATCAGTTGGGTCATTACTGGGTCGGGAAATTGGGTAAAACTCGCTGGTATGCTTGGTAGTAACCCTGCCCAAGTAAAAACCTTAGGTACAGTGGCATTTTGTGTGGTTTAGGTATATATATATATATATATATATATATATATATATATATATATATATATATATATATATATATATATATATATATATATATATATATATATATATATATATATATATATATATAGATGGGTAATCACATTAAAACCTAAATCATGTCAAATGGTTATAGAATGACAGATATTTTATTCTGGTGCCACCCATTGTTATGAAAATAATTATACGATGGAAATTAAGCAATAAGTTATGTTGGAGAACTTGATTTTACTGACTTTGAGTTATCATTGTTTATGCTGCCTGGTCTACGTCAATGAAGTTCGAAGAAGAATATTGTATAACTGTTTTTTTTTTTTTTTCATTTTTAACTGTTTGCACGTCCTTCCTTAATATACTGTGAATGTTATTTTAGTGTTCCATTGACTATTTTATGAACGAGCAGTAAGTCAAGGGAAGCTAATTTAATTTAGTAACTAATAAAGTCCCAAGGCAGTCTGACGAGTTTTATTTCTATTCTGAATTTGTTGGATTTCAAGAGGATCCCTGCAAGGAAGACAGACCTCTCGTGTGAAATCCGTACCTTATAGGACCAGCATTGAAAGAATTACGTATTTTCCGAATGGTCTTTCGACGCATAGTGTAGATATCCCAGCTTATGCTCCAAACTACAATGAAATCGGGAAGGATGAGCATGAAACAACTGCTAAATGATTGCAGGAAAAGGGAAGGTACAGTAATTTACCGCTCACCAAAGCAACAGAGATTTATATGCGTATGTTTCTGGAAAGTCAGAACACAGAGCTTAATGCGCTAAGTCACTTAAAGTATCTAGTATTCTCCATATGCAATAAGAAAAAAATATTTGAGATTCATCTTCATCAATGAAACGATAATTAAAGTACATTTAAGGAAACAATTTGAATAGTTGTTATTTGGAGCAGATATGATCAAAATGGTATCGATAACGATATTACTTGGCGTTTTTTTTTAATTTGTGGCAACCATTCCATATCTTTGTGTGAGTATAATAAAACAATATTTCAACATATTTAGTATTGATTTGAATAAAGCTGTTCTATCATAATCACATCATATGCTGTGGACGGATTTTTAATATCTATCAAACGAGGGCTGGAAAGGATTAAGAGATTACCAAAAAGTTTTATTTAATCCATGAAAAACAAATTAGCATACGCTTTGAAGTTATGATTGTAATTACCAGCTTCTGATTTACAACAATTGTGAATACTGTAATTATTTTTAGTAAATGTTTTCGTATTTTCATTTTAAAGGATATCTATTACACATAGATTAAGTTTTTGTACAAATGTACCCTTACACAAGTGTATATATATATATATATATATATATATATATATATATATATATATATATATATATATATATATATATATATATATATATATATATATATATATATATATATATATATATACTGCATATATATACATATATATACACACACTACCAATCCAGTAGGGCGGTGTTTAGTGAATTTTCAACAACAGATCTGTCAGTTATGTAATTCATGGAGATTTCTTAAGAGCTTAATTAGTGGGGAATACAAATAGATATTTCCAGAATTGCTTTAAATTACATACACCGTTGTTCTGTCCTAGGTTATGTATCGATTAGAAAATTTAAGATTTTTCATACTCCCATTTTCATTAACCTATTGCATACATAAGTGCACGCCTGGGGAACATACTTATTATGAGCTAGCCGAATTCATACAAGAAATAACAAGTAAATATCAAAGGCAATGCGAATTTATATGCATCACGCTTATGTTGAAATATATCTAAGCACTGAATGTTCCAGTAACAGCCTTTACAAACATTGCTTGCTTATTATGATGCATATTTTCTGGCTACTTCATTTTTCGTAGTAACAGAGAGTGAGAGAGAGAGAACAAAATTATCGAGAAATACTGTTGGTTTGCTGCAAAATAACGTCATTAAGTCATTTGGGCTTTTGGGTCTGGAAAAACATGTTAGCTGTGAAGGGTTGTGTGTGGGAAGTCATTTCACGACACGCAGACACAACGGCCAACGACTTTCTCCGTTTTCCTTTGGTTTTCAAACGTGATGTTGTGAATTCACTATCGGATTGTATCTGCCTTTTCCTTTTATACAATCGTTGCCTCCATAATTCTTGTTCTGCAGCACCATTTGTTATCATGATTGCTGATTTGACTTGTGATTTTTGTTTCGTTTTCTTTTCCTTTTTTGTGTAATTGCACTGGGTATTTAATTCAGAAGATGGGTGTTTGTGTGTGTTATAATGTTAAGTGATTCTGACTTTTACTAATGGACATTTGGAAGGGGCTCCACCTCAAAACAGTTCTTCATTGGAGGAGTCGATATAGTTCTCGGCAAGCACTCTGCTAGGCCGAGTTCGAGTCTCCGACCGGCCAGTGAAGAATTAGAGGAATTTATTTCTGATGATAGAAATTCATTTCTCGATATAATGTGGTTCGGATTCCGCAATAAGCTGTAGGTCCCGTTGCTAGGTAACCAGTTGGTTCTTAGCCACGTAGAATAAGTCTAATCCTTCGGGCCAGCCCTTAGGAGAGCTGTTGATCAGCTCAGTGGTCTGGTTAAACTAAGGTATACTTACTTTCCACATCAAAACACGTGCATCTGAAGTAGAGTGGACGCTTCGTAGCTTTCCATTCAACAAACTTGTGACTATAGACTATAACAAGACGAAAGCTGTCGGCCATACCTTACCCACCATCATATGCCATATGACTCACTTCCCTTCTCCCAAATCCATACTTGCACGTTTCGCTACGTATCAGATCCAGTTTAGTTATAGTTTTCTCGCTTTTGCATTTGTTGCAGTAATTCATCAGTTTTTTCTTGTATTAGAAACCACTTATTTGCCATAATAATGGACCAAAAGTACTAGAATAGTGGTGATGTAGTTTTTGAGCATTGTTTCATATTACCATACCACCATCATCATTGTCGCTCATCATAGCAACAATGAACCGATAAGGTGGTGAATGCACACGCTAGACTGGAATATCTCTCAATAGTAAAATTCCAGTTTACGTTTGTGTTTACGTTTCCGTAATTTATATAAAGTTTTCCATGGTAAAATGTGTAACAGGGCAGTTTATTTTTTCATTGTCCCGTCGTCTTTCGAGGAGCAAAATGGGAGATTTTCATTGTTCTAGAGTGTCATTAGACTCAATTTAAGACATCAAAATCCCCTTTATTAGAGAAAGAAAAACATACTATATTCAGTAATACTGTACATGTAAGTACAGAAATGCCATTTTCTGTGGTGCCTTCATACATTTTGCAATTATCCGTGCTTTCTGCTGTCCGTTCTCAGTGGATTTTTCTCGCAAGTTATCTCAGGTATTGGATTTCATTCTATATAGTAATCTAATTATAAAATGAATTTCACGTTTTCTCGTCTTCATCTTTTATGAATCCAAGCTACCTGTAATCAGATTAGTTTCAATCTCAGATGATTTTTCTCCTAGTTCGTCTTTTATGAATATTTCATTTATACCTTTCGAATTTCCCTTCCCCTTTTTTTGGATATACTAACGCATTGGTGAATGTTTCTTGATATCTTTTAGGAAACACCTTTTTTAACGGAAGTTATTATGTGAAAAGAAAGTTCTTTCCGGTGCTGGTAACCATAGGCGTTGCAACTATAGGCTATGCAAATGACTCAATGAGTCTAGCAATCTCTGCAATAATTTAACGGGCAATTTAATGAAATGGTTAAACGAGAAAACTGAATCTCGTTCCCATGAGTGAACCCCAGATGGGCTCTACCTCTTTGGGGTTTGAAAACTGAGGGAAGATGAAAATAGAGAAATTGTCTACTCGTCATAATGTGGCTATGTAACCAAAAAGAACCAGTATTACAGCTCAATGTCGGCGCACCTCTTTGGCATTTGACAACACACGATCAGTTTTACTACCGCCACCATGCTGTTTTCTTTAGGGGTCTTATATCCAACAACAACATCTAAAATCGCGATAACATTATATACTCCAGAGCAACTCCGCTTACTCGTTTTGGCGGTAGGTCCGTCAGGATGTCAGGAATGAAATTATGCCCGCTGACAAATGTTGGAATCCTGTCTTTTCTGAGAATGGCTCTGACAGAGCTTTCAGCACAGTACATTTTACCTTTATTCTATTAATTGTCATTATTTAAATGTCCACTAGCTTCTTCATCTTTTATATTTAATATTATACTCCAAAGGCCCTTTCAACTCATTCTGAGTTGAAAAGGAAACTGAGAGTAAAAAGTTTTTAAAAGTGCAACAGGAAGAAAATATCGCAGTTTCTGAAACAATTTTGAGGAGAGGGTTGAAATTCAGATGAAATCAAGATAATATGAACGGAGGTACAATAAAAGGAATGAGATGGGATGTAGCTGGCGGTCGAAGGGACGCCGCAAAGAATCTTAAGTAATTCATTGAGTGCGCCGTGCTGGGTGCACTGACGGCACGTGAAACGTTTCTATAGCCTTTACTGTAATCTATGAAATATATTTCTTTCTCTGTCAATGCAAGATTCGAGACAATTGAGTTAAAACAAGATATATAAAAATAAAAAATATTAATATATTTAGAGCCGACTCCGAGCGATGGGTAAAATACTGTACATTGCATGAATAGTTAACAGAATGTTACAGCTTTCAGGTCTTAGGTAAACGCATTAAGATAAATTGGTATAAATATATATATATATATATATATATATATATATATATATATATATATATATATATATATATATATATATATATATATATATATATATATATATATATATATATATATATATATATATATATATATATATATATACATATATATATATATAAAAATCTATATATATATATATAAAATTTCAGTAGATTTTCAAATCTGTTTATGATTTTTTTTATCTTACGGATATTTTCTTTCTGGAATGATTTTCCTTAATAGTAATTCCAGAAAGAAAGTATCCATAAGATAAAAACAAGTAAAAATGCAATCGAGTTTTCTGTACAGGGCATAATGCTGTATGAAACTCTCAGCCACTGCCCATGAAACTTTCAGCCACAGCCCGGTGGTGCCCTTTGTTGTTGGCACCTATAGCGGTGCCAGACTCACGATCATGGTTGACTTAAACTTTAAATAAAATAAAAACTACTGAGGCTAGAGGGCTGTAATTTGGCATGTTTGATTGATTGGAGGGTGGATGATCAACATACCAAACTGCAGCCCTCTAGCCTCAGGAGTTTTTTAAGATCTGAGAGCGGAGAGAAAAAGTTGAAGGCGTCTAATCTATAAATGTTATATTATAACGGATGTGTATAAATATCTTCCAGTATTAGTTGAAAAAAATCTTGCAAGAGCATTTAATTCATATGTCATTCCAGAGTGTATAAGCAAGACCGTTATCTGTGTAATTAAATAATATGGAAAATTTTAACTCATTGAAGAGTTAATTTGCAACTATAATATTTATTTTATTGCTTCAGGTAATAGTAATACAGCGAATGTAAGCATGCTATTGTGATATTAGGTGAGGAATATATTTCTAGAAAGCTGATCTTTCATTAACTTTTCACGTTTATGTAATATTTATAAAGTAAAAGAAAGCAATTGCAAAGCTAGTGAAGAGAAAGAAAAGGATTCGGTAGCGAAGAGCGAGTTGCCTTTGGAACGTGAATTATTATTTTATTATTTTTCTCATTGTATTGGATCTTTTTGGGTTCACAAGTTTTGTTCTTTATTGATCGAATGATTCTCGTGAGTAATTCACAGGATAAATATGTTAATTACATCATAGGTTATACACTTTATTAGTTTTCTGTAAAAGAAAAAACTGAGATGGCTATTTGTCTCTCCGTCCGCATTTTGTCCGCCCTCAGATCTGAAGAAGTTCCTCATTGGATGGGTGGGTATCGTTCTCAGCTAGCACTCTGCTGGTCCTGCGTTCGATTCTCCGACCAGCCAATGAAGAATTAGAGGAATTTATTTCTGGTGATAGAAATTCATTTCTCGTTATAATGTGGTTCGGATTCCACAATAAGCTGTAGGTCCCGTTGCTAGGTAACCAACTGGTTCTTAGCCACGTAAAATAAATCTAATCTTTGGGGCCAGCCCTCTCTAGGAGAGCTGTTAATCAGCTCAGTGGTCTGGTTAAACTAAGGTATACTTAACTTTCAGATCTTAAGAACTACTGAGGCTAGAGGGCTGCAAATTGGTAGGTTGATCATCCACCCTCCAATCATTAAACATACCAAATTACAGCCCTCTAGCCTCAGTAGTTTTTATTTTATATTAGGTTAAAATTAGCCATGATAGTGCGTCTGTCACCGCTATAGGTGCCAACGACACAGGCCACCACCAGGCAGTGGCTGAAAGTTTCATGGTCCGCGGCTGAAAATTTTATGAGCCGCGGCTCAGAGTTTCATACAGCATTGTACGCTGTACAGGAAACTCGATTGCGCCGAAGAAACTTCGGCAATTTTTACTTGTTTGTCCTTATTATTGCCAAGATTAAGGATGACTTGGTAGGATAAACTACATGTTACGACAACGAAATGATGTGTGATCGAAAGTCTTAGTTGATTAATATTTTAATTCATCCCCCATGTAATTATGTGTGATGGGTGGAAAGTTTTACGTTATTACGCCTGTACAAAGTTTTATTTTTCTTGAGGATGAAGTTTCACGAACCTCCATGGCTGCTGTAATTCAAGCACTTTTCGACAGTGCTTTTGTGTTCTCGCGTAAAGCGTTGAGCATCTTTTGTTTCTAAAATTTCTTGTGTGCTGAGAGATTTTAGCTGATTCTTTGGTAATTTGTTGAAAGCAAAGTTTTTTTTTTTTTTTTTTGACAATCCGTTTTATTTGCTTCCACTGGGACATTATCCGTTTCCGTTGCTAAACGTTGTTAATTACATAAGTCAGCAGATTTTTCAGCTGTCGGATTTTTATTTATTTTATTTTTTTGCCATTCCTTAAGTAATATCGTTCCAATTTTTTTTTAGAGCTGGTTATTTTATCCTAATCGCTTTAGGAAAGATTTTACATTATATTTCTATACTCTTTCGTTGCGTGTTTTATGCACATATTCGTCATACAATTCGATATCTTTTGAATATGAATTACATACTTTTTCTTATGAGCGCTATATGTGAAATTAAAGAGTGTTTTCCTATATAGAAATCTGTTTTATATAGGAAATATTATTAAATTAAAAGTTCACCTAATTAGTTTATTAATGCTATTCCTTTATGACAGGGAGGAAAAACAATCACATAAAAGATTGTTAATTTTCAAAACTTGAACGATGTTCACGTGAAGGTTTTCGTCCAGCTTTCCCAGAAAATTGGGCAAGAAGTTACAGATTTGGATTAGAAAGTCTGATTTCCTTTGTGGCTCAACTTAATGCCAGAATAAACGTGATAATAACCGTAACATTAATGAAATAAGAGTATATAACGTTTACACATTGGAAACAAGTAGCAACCTTTTTTTTTTTTTTTGAAGCAAAGAAAGTATAGAGAAAAAGCACAAGAAATCGCAGGAATCTTGTAAATGACCATATTTCGTCAATAAAAGAAAATAAATTATGTAATATGTTAGGAAAAATAACTTTTGTGCTCATCATTATACTGATCGTTAGCTTTCTGCTTATAAATCACATGTTGCTTGCTGCGCATTAGGAATTGTTCTTAGATTGTGCCTTTTTTCTACTCTGGAGTCCAAAATCATAATACTAAAAATAAAAAAAAAGATAACTGATGTTCACTTTTGATTCATCAGTCATGTTCAATTTAGTGTTAAATAACAAAATAAGACATTGGTATTGCCAACAAAAAAAGGGTCCCTTTAAGAGAAAACGATGATTTTTTGTTCAATACTAGCACCCATGCACTGGTTTAAAAGAAAGCGAGAAAAATGGAGAACAGTACGTGGGAAAGCACCGCTGTAGTACAAACTATTTTTTGACAGGTCAGCGTTTTTATTTTTCGACCTTTCAACGAATTATTCTCATACATATATACATACATATATACATATATATATATATATACATATATATATATATATATATATATATATATATATATATATATATATATACATTATATATATATATATATATATATATATATATATATATATATATATGTATATATATAAAAGTTTATATATAATTTGAAAACCAACCAGCTACAAAAAAAACTCTAAATGACAACTAATAAAACTCTCTCTCTCTCTCTCTCTCTCTCTCTCTCTCTCTCTCTCTCTCTCTCTCTCAAATTCTCTTCATTGTTAGGATAGTTGCTTCAGTTACATTGCCCAACATTTTTGACATTTTATATTTCACCCCTTAAGGAGTGTCATTATTCATCTCAGCGACCTCGAAAACTATGGAGTAGACACTAATATATGTCATTTTTTACATTTTATTTTTCACCCCTTCTCACCTCCCCCCTTTCCTATCAGGGCTGAACTTGGACTTAATGGGCATCGGGAATGTCACTATTCATCTCATTGACTTGAAAACTACGGATTCACTCATATCTGTCATTTTCGGTTATTTTTACATGTCACCCACTTCCCACAACCCCACCCTCTACGGTCCCAGTGATGTCTTAACCCGACAGTATTCTTTTCCAGATAGTAAGTCATATGTATACCGAAATGAGGTATGATAAACCTATAGAGTTTATTTAGTCACTAAGTCTTTGGGCAGAACCAGCCCCGTTTCAGGGAAGCCCTTCCTACCCCCTACCACCTTTGGTGCCCTTTGGTGCTAGTGCTGTCCTACCCCCACAGTATTCTTTTCTAGATAGTAAGTCATATGTTTACCAAGTTTGGTGGAAATTGCTCAATGCGTTTCAGAGTTATGTTGGAGCATACATACATACATACATACATGTACACACACATATTTTATATATATATATATATATATATATATATATATATATATATATATATATATATATATATATATATATATATATATATATATATATATATATATATATACATATAATTATATTGGCCAGTAATTCGTGTTTATTTGGTCAGTGATTTCCTAGAAAGTGCCAGTAACGTATGATTCTAATGCATTTGTGAGTAACTGATGATTCAGTAGAATAAATCTTATTGCAGAAATAAATCGGGCATGTAAGTCTACAAGGACGAATATGGGCTGATAAAACTTCCCATTTCATCCATCTTTTCTGAATACAAAGAATAGTTATATTATTGTATTTTCTGTTATAATGAAGGATAGCCATTCTTTTTATATACTACTGATTTCCTTGTATGAGACTATTTGTTAAAGAGAATAAAATACCCTAGACTCCATAAGTAGACATCCATCTGACTGTAAGGTTAAACTTTTATTTACCTGAATAAAGAAGATTTCAACCTTTTATTCTTTTCTATACTAAGTCTTTGTTACGTTTCTCCTAGAAACTCATATAGCATTATTTCAAAACTTCATTATTGATATTAATAATTAGCAAGTCGTTAGTCATTAATAACTCTCAAGTTTTTGCAATATCTCATCAAACCAGCCACCATTTGTTTTACCTCATTAACTTAAATATCGGTTGATGGCCGTATTTTTTTTTTTTTTTTGTGGGAAACACCATGAATTTGTAAAATTATGTAATATTTGAAATTATGAGAAATTTGTTATTTATTTTTATTAGCCGTTTGGATCACCGTATTTTCTAAATACATTACCAAATATCCACAAGACCAAAGAGAATATTACGAAGGAAAGTGTTGTAACAACAGTGGATAAAAAAAAAAAGAAAGTGGTTTTTAACGAGTATCCTGATTAGTGGGCAAACATTCAAATTGCGCCAAATCTCATTTTAATTACGTCCCACGCTGACAGGCAAATGAGGGCATATCCCGACTTATTTAACCTAAACTCCTGCACCTACGTACACACTTTCTTTTCCTTATTTAGACAGCAATAATATATCTTCTGTCGTCTTCTTTGTAAACACTAAAAAAAATCTATATTCATGGATATATTTTATCAGAATGTCTACTTTCATTGTTTTTTTTATTTTAATTACCAGTAGTTACCAGGAAGCAAAATTATTTCAAATATTTTGAAACAGTATGGTGCCTTTTTACTCAAAAACAATAATGTTTCTTTTATTAAACGATCATTTTCCAGCATGTTACAAGAAATATATTCGGTGGTTTGAATAAAAATATTCATTTGACTACATGTCGGTGTCTTCTCCTACAAATAATTTGTCACTTAATACACGCGTAACTTTTTTTATATTCCGCAATATTAAGCCAAAAATCACGTTTAATATCCAATTAACAGTAAATCGGCAATAACTTGTAATTGATAAGTGCTTCGGCACCGGCTGGATTCGAATCACTACCTGGTTTAGAAAAATTAACAAACAGTGACTTTGACCACTGAGCCAAAAAGAGAGGAATAATTTGAAATCGACTCTTATATATATATATATATATATATATATATATATATATATATATATATATATATATATATATATATATATATATATATATATATATTATAATATATATATATATATATATATATATATATATATATATATATATATATATAGATAGATAGATAGATACGTTTATAATAATATTTATCGATAAATCTCTCTAATGTACTTCCTCGTTGAAAATTTTATTTTCCTGAAAGCTTTTGCTCGTCTTCAATTCCGTTTCTTATTAAATGCATCAGCTTCTCTTCCATTCGAGCTTTTTTTTCTGTCGTACTTTTCGTTTCATCATCCCACTACTTATCTTTTTATTATCATTTTATTTTTATCTTTCGCACCTGTAATATCCACAAACGCTCCAGGCTAAGTTTACAACCAAGTCTCGCTCATGCGCAATTCAAACTTGCTGTGACGTCACATATATGACTTCAGGGTTTGAACAGACTGAGAAATATTATCATCTTATTGATCTTCGGTGCGTGGCAGATCTATTTTGCTTACATGTATTCATTGTCACATTACTGGACCGACCAATAGTTGGCGAAATTTGGTGAAATCTGGTAACTGTAGATGGACACCACTTGCCTGAGGTGGCAATATGTTTAGGATTTTCCTTTTTGTTGAAAGCTATGGTAACATACCGATAAGTCTGTGTTTAAATAGTAGTTTTCTTCTCTCTGAAAAAAAGTGTTTTTTTTTTTAATTTTGTAGAAAGGCATTCACAATTATACCTCATACACTCGTGTAATTTAACATAGAGGTTGGAGGTCATGGTTTTTCGGCAAGTAAATTTGGGTAATCCTCCTTACATATAATTGCTTCTAGTTTTAATTCTGTCCCAAAATCTATCCTTCATAAGTATTTACCATCTGGGAGATGGCAGTATTCCTCCGTCAGTAACCACCATTGAGGGATGCTAATTAAATCTTTTTATGGTCACTTCAAAACCATTTCAAGTAAAAACGCTAACAAAACTTGCATCTCTGATGACAGCAACACAATACTGGAAGATACCATTAATCTAATATTCAAACTAGAGACTGTTCCAGTGTGACTAACACTGACTACATGGTGACCACCAGACGAATATTCCAGTGTGACTAACACTGACTACATGGTGACCACCAGACGAATACACACAAAGAAAGAGAGAGAGTTCTGGTTCGGGACTGAAACCACTGATCTCTGCTTGTTTGAGTTTATTGTTTTATGACATGCGTGCGGTTCATAGCGGTAACAAAATTGTCATACCCATGAACTACAATAACACATATAACGTCAAGCGAGTTTTGCCCCCGGGAAAACGTGTTTGTTTGTTGTAAACAAACCGGAATTGTTTCATTTTATTAGCCATTGTTGTCTGGTACTGTAAATTATGCTTAATTTTTTTAATGTTGTAAAATAGTATTATGTTTAAACTACAGTATCAGTAATATAGGATGTTTAGCAGAAAAACTAATCATATGATTACCTCGCCTCAAGTTTTCGACGAAGAGATCTGAAGTTTTTCGTTTACCATATTAGGTGAATAGCAGTATTTCTGCTAAACTTCATTATAACTTAAGATTCCAGTATCAGCAATCTATGGTGGATGTGTCAGAGAGAGAGAGAGAGAGAGAGAGAGAGTGTCTAAATACGTAAACAACTCCGTTATGGGCATTGGGTATCGTAAATAAGTGACTGCAGAAATTAGAAAGAAATTGGGAGAAAGAATGTTAACCATACGCATACAGGAGGCGAACATTAAACCAATCATTATCATATGAATTGCACATAAATACATGGGAAATATACATGGAGTCTTACTCCATTGAGCCAACGAGGAAACAGATGTAAGGATGTGGAGTTACACTTTGAGAAAATGTCTCCCGGTTGATTCTATGGACCATGACAAAAGTAAGGAACTTTTATCATAAGGGTTATCTAGTTTCACCTCAGTGTCTTTAAATGTTCATCATGTTGCATTTATTTTCTCATTAAATGCTCCTCTTAGTTCCTATTTAGCAAACATACTTATCACATGACATAAACAGTAAAATAATGATCAGATATACCTCTACTCTCTTTCTCATCATTATATGTGTCATCCTTCTCTTCAGTTTGATCTGCACTAGCACGCAACTGGCAGATTCTTTCCTTCACCATTTCCTTTTCCCCTCTATGCTTATGAATATTGGTCTTTGGAAACTCATATTTCTCCTTCCTCCTCTAATCCCGAAATTTTATAACTGCCTATAATGTCGTCTCTTTTTCTGTCGCTTGTCTTGGCACTTAAATAATACAACGATCCTTTCATATTCTCATAACCCAATTACATGTTCGTGAAAATCATGCACAGACATATAGGACGATGGATAGATAATAAAAGAGGAAAAGAGGGCAAGTAAGAGAGACATAGGGAAAATATGAGAGCAAACTATGACTAGCGCAAACGTTTGACTACAAGGAAATATATGCTGAGAGGAAGGCGACTGAACAAATAGATATCTGGAAAATGATACAGCAGAGAGTTACTCTTACCGGTGAGTTCAGTCGTGGGTGAACGGAGTGAATATTTTGAAGCTTTTTTAAGGGTAGAAGGCAGAAGAGAGGCAATAATGAACGATGCAATAGCGAAAATGTTATTGTGAGTTTGAGAATGCTTATACAAGTGACTATTGAAGATAAAGGAACAACAATAGAGAATTTAATGAAGGAAAATACATCAGGATTACAGCGAGATGCTGTGGTATGGTGGTGATAGTGTGACCTAGTGCCTGAACAGGGTCTGTACGAAGAAACGTTTCTGGATAAAAGGTCGAAAAGAAAGTTTACCACCTCATAAAGATAAAGGTGACGAGGGCAACTATAAGACGGGGTCGAACTGCCACTTAGTATACCAGGGATGATTATATAGAAGGACTTTTAATGTGGCAGTAACATCAACGGCTGAAAGATTAATTGAGAAAGAAAACTGTAGATATAGAAAAGAAAGGCGTGTGGCTCACGTGTTTATATGAAAAATTCACGTGAATATCGGTAGAGAAACAATGTGGAGAGTGTTCAGTATTTATGGACCATTGTTTAGTTGTGGAAGATGAGTATAGGTTTTTATAAGTGAATGTGTGTGTGTTATGGTATGTACTGGGAGAGTGACTGATTTAAGTGTATGTATATATACTGTACACAGCGTGCGAAAAGAAACCTAAATAATTGTTTGTATTGGAAATAATACTTTATTGTCGAATTTCTCTTCCTTGTTATGGCTACGTATCCCTCAGAGCCAAGTTGACTTCTCGACCCAACCCCCTCCCGCCATGTTAGTTTGAATCTTGAGGAATATATATGTATATATATATATATATATATATATATATATATATATATATATATATATATATATATATATATATATATAAATATATATATATATATATATATACATATATATATATATATATATATATATATATATATATATATATATATATATATATATATATATATATATATATATATATATATATATATTATTGTAGTTTAGATAGGACTGTGGACTGGAACCCCACTCACTTATGAATAAATGAGCATCATAATTTGGGTGAAATTTTAATTGACGACAAAGAATCCTCGCATAAAGCCAAACTTTTCCTTCGACGCTTTCCTATGGGATTCCTGCGACTGGTGCAGGGATACCAACCTATGAACATTAATTTGTCTCCAGCTTCGTCAGTGTAAGGAACAGATCGTCTGTATTCTCGATGTCGCGCCGGTTTCGAGTCTCGACGGTGCAGAAATAACTCGAATGAACCTGAAACAGAGAGAAGACCGTAAAAGTAATAGTGTCCCACAAGCTGCCTTACTGGGAAGTTACAGTAGTTCCTCGTTGGAAGAGTTGGTAGAGTTCTTGGCTAGCCCTCTAACGCCGAGCCTCTATTTACAAAAGTGTCTGTCGTATGCCGGTGGCGTTCGGGAGTTAGCGTCGAAGCGGAAAATTTTTTTCAAAAATCACAGTTTGTTGATTAGTTTTTAAGATTAAGAGTTCATTTTGGCTCCTTTTTTGTCATTGCCTGAAGTTTAGTATGCAACCGTCAGAAATGAAAAAAATATCATTATCATATATAAATATTGAAATATATGACAGCGCGAAAAAAAAATTTCATATATAATTGTATACAAATCGCGCTCTGAGCAAAACGGTTAAAGCTAACGAGTTATTTTTTTTCTTTGTATTGTACACTAAATTGCAATGATTTTGGTATATAACAAATTGTAAAACGATAAAAAAGCAACACAGAGAAAATATTATCACAAAATGATGCATGAATTCAGAGTTTTGCAGACATAAAAAAAGTTTTTTCAAAAATTCACCATAAATCGAAATACTGTGCAGAGACTTCCCGTTTGTTGTAAAATGAAGGTAATTGATTGAATATTACTAGACTGTAAGTGTTTTAGCTTACAATTGCAGTTTTCGACCATTTCGGTCGAGTTAAAGTTGACCGAAAGTAGAATTTTTTCTATTTATCGTGATTTATATGTAAATATTTCATAACTGATAAAAGCTACAACCATGAGTAATTTTTTTTGTATTCTACATGACATTGCGCACATTTCCATATATAAAACTTTATGTAACGACTAAAATAAAACGGTGCAAACATTACGACAAAGTGACGAAAGAATTTCTGAGATGTTCGGCCGAGTTACCGCGTGGACGTAAGGAAAAAGTTTTTTTTCAAAAATTCACCATAAATCGAAATATTGTGCTAGAAACTTCCTGTTTGTTGCAAAATGAAGGTACATGATTGAATATTACTAGAATATAAGATTTTTAGCTTACAATTGCGTTTTTAGATCATTTCGGTCGAGTTAAAGTTGACCGAAGGTTGAAATTTTGGCACTTATCATGATTGATATTAAAATATTTCAAAACTGATAAAAGATACAACCATGAGTTATTTTCTGTTGTATTCTAACTGAAATTGCGCACATTTCCATATATAAAACTTTATGTAACGACTAATATAAACCGGTGCAAACATTGCGACAAAGTAATGAAAGAATTGCTGAGATGTTCGGCATGAGTTACCGCGCGCGGATGTAAGGGAAAAGTTTTTTCAAATATTCACCATAAATCGAAATATTGTGCTAGGGACTTCCAATTTGTTGCAAAATGAAGGTACATGACTGAATACTACTAGAATGTAAGAGTTTTAGCTTACAATTGCGTTTTCGACCATTTCGGTCGAGTTAAATGTTGACTGAAGGTTGAAATTTTGGCACTTATCGTGATTTATATGGAAATATTTCAAAACTGATAGAAGCTACAACCATGAGTTATTTTCTGTTGTATTCTACATGAAATTGCGGACATTTCCATATATAAAACTTTATGTAACAACTAATATAAACCGGTGCAAACATTACGACAAAGTGACGAAAGAATTTCTGAAATTTTCGGCCGAGTTACTGCGCGGACGTAAGGAAAAAGTTTTTTTCAAAAATTCACCATAAATCGAAATATTGTGCTAGAGACTTCCAATTTGTTGCAAAATGAAGGTAAATGATCGAATATTACTAGAATGTAAGAGTTTTAGCTTACAATTGCGTTTTTCGACCATTTCGGTCGAGTCAAAGTTGACCGAAGGTTGAAATTTTTTGTAGTCGACGTACGGTACGTCCACTCGGCACCCAACAGACAATTTTAGTCGACGTACGATACGTCCACTCGGCGTTTAAGGGCTAGCATTCTGCTAAGCTCGAGTTCGAGTCTCCAGCTGGCCAATGAAGAATTAGAGGAATTTATTTCTGGTGATAGAAATTCATTTCTTGGTATAATGTGGTTCGGATTCCACAATAGGCTGTAGGTCCTGTTGCTAGGTAACCAATTGGTTCTTAGCCACGTAAAATGAGTCTAATCCTTCGGGCCAGCCCTATGCGAGCTGTTAATCAGCTCAGTGGTCTGGTTAAACTAAAGTATACTTAACTTTACTGGGCAGTAGCTGGCAAAACACTACTTTCACGCCGATATGTAAATTTCGTTTCGCTTTTATTGTATGTTATTAAGAGTAATTTTCTGCTTAAAATTCATTTCCTAAACCTTAAGGTTCAAGTACGACTTACCCATGCAAAGACCATGTAAGTTCTCAGTTATCCCAATCTGACCTATAATTTTTGCTATTGCCCCCGTAGGCCCATATTTCGAATTTTATCTTTAGGTCCCTGAAAATTTCACATGCCTGGAGGTCATATGGCCCACACTGAGCAACTGTGCTCTACTTCATATTCACATGCTTAGTTAATTGCGTGATATTTACCGTTAACGTTAATTGAGTCCTCGTCAATTTCCTGCCGTAATTTCACATACAAGCATTTAAACATTACTTTTGGGTTTTTTCTCCCTTCTTTCTGCTTACTACTTTATCCCGGAGATTATGCTGAATTCAGGAGAGATAACATGAATATGAACTGTGAGTGAAAAGTTCTAGTACGATCTGAAGTGGACGAGTTTAGGAACATTTGGCTAATGTATCTTCTACGCTGGGGTATATACTCATATTATCGAGGGTGATAAGGTTTATTATTTCAGTTTTTAATATGAGATCTTATAAGCCACTAAACAATATTTTAGATATAAGTACTTCTGAGTATATGTATGTATTCACATATTGCACTGTATACAATATATATTTGGATTATATATATATATATATATATATATATATATATATATATATATATATATATATATATATATATATATATATATATATATATATATATATATATATATTATATATATATTATCCAACAAGGTACCGCCCATGAAAACTGAATGACAGTCTATGGGTAGGAAGGGGAATGGGGAGGGTGAGGGAAGAGGGAAGGGGAGGGAGGAGGAGGAGAAGTGAGATGGGGAAGGATGAAGAGGAAGGGAAAGTGAGGGGAAGGGGAGAAGGAAGGGAAAGGGGGAGGGGAGGATAGGGGGAGGGAAAAAGAAGGGAAGAGGAAAGGGGTATTGGGAGGGGAAGGGAAAGGGAGTGTGAGGAAGATCTTGGGGAGGGAAGGGGAAGGGAAGTTACATTCCTCTGTCAGAAGAGAATAAAAGTATCTCCACTAAACAAAGACAATAAATAAAAAATATTGTATTTCTACAATTCGCACTCAGGTGTGTGTGTGTGTGTGTGTGTGTGTGTGTGTGGGTGGGAGGGGAGAAGGTCTGACTTTCGTGCAACAACAGACGGAGATACCGGCCTTCAGTATGTAGTGAAGTGTTGTTGCCAAAACACCCCATAAACCTCATTTAAACTGAATGTATAACAATATACACCATCAAGACGGTACAAAGTAGTCACTAAAACGAATTATGAAGGTAAAAACGGAGGAGAAACGATCGCATTAATGAGAAAATTCGCATTTGAACTAGTAAAGAAAAGGGATATACTGTCATCATACATCTTGCACGTCGTGTTGAGCTAGCAGCTACTACACATGCGCGAATGAGGAAGACAACTGCCATGTGTACAGTGTGTGTTTAGAGAGAAAATCTTTGGACCTGCTGGTTTGAGTTCATTGCTTTATAGCTATAAGCCAAAAATATTTAATTTAGCAATACAACCAAGCAGGGGGGTATTTGCTTAACACTTATATTAATCATTACCATAAATTATGATAAAAATTCACGTAGATTCCGATAAAAAAATCTATGTTATAGGATATTTGGATTTATTGTTGTAGGTTAACCATACGTCTGACAGCGCATGGAATAAAAGGTGGAGCGTCAGGAGAAAAACGAGAATTAACCCAGTAACACTGAAGGAAAAGGTGACGTAAAAATAGAAATTTCATTTGTTTTGTCTGTGTTTGTATGCCTGTCACAGGGTAGAGGTTTGATTTTGAGTTAAAAACCTTTCTGGAGTGACATAGAGGCCATGTGCAAAATTTTGTCTGGGTCTGTCAAGCGGTTTGGATTTCTATAGTGGGCAAACAAATATGCAAACATCCACTTTTATATATATATAGATGTACAGGGAAGAGGAAAATACGCCAGGTAAACATCTTGTATAGGCGATCCTATTTTAAATGATTTCGGCATTTCGGTCAGTTTCAGGTACAGATGAGCTATATTTTTTCCAAATAATGCTATTTAAAACAGACATTACGAAAAATTTTAATCATACTGATCAAATGGATTATGACAGTTAAGTTTGCACCATGTCTGTTAAGTTTAAATTGTCTCATAAAATAAATTATGATAATATAATATATATAGATATATTATATATATATATATATATATATATATATATATATATATATATATATATATATATATATCAAAAGAATGCTTGAACTAGGAACTAAAAGTGTCTTGCTTCTATTGGATGCTTTGTGATCATTTGAAATATAGGATGAATGAAGAACTATGTATTAATTCCAGGGATCCAGTTATTCTGATGTTTTTTCAAGATTTATCAGAGACCTTATGAATAGGACTCCATTCATTGAATTGATTAATTCCAGTCATCTATTGTAATTCATAAGGAAATTAGTTCTTCCCTGTTTGTCTTGTTAGAAGTGATATTCCCTTGAGCTTTAAACAGAAATTTTCTGTATTCTGAGTAATCGTTCCCATTGTCTTCGAGTTGCTCGGATAAAGTTACCTTTCATGAAACTGCGCCAATATTGCCATGTGTGTAGAAAGGAGCAGTGCTATAAAGAATAAAGAATTAATTTTACGATCGTTCAGAATCAAATATCCAGGTGTCTGTTCATGAGTAGAGGCTGTGCACATGAAAGACACAAAACTTATAACTTGATAAACAAGAAAACTCAATAATCGACATTCCTCCGCTGAAGCCACTCATCATTGACTAAATACACTCGCACAAATTAATGGAGGGTGTCATTAATTATTTAATTACTCATTTGGTTTGAAATATACGGAATTTTAATTACTCTAGTAATTGCAAACTGCAGTTTAATTGGGTAGCAACAAATCCTTTAAAACTTGATCGATACGCACCCAAAACTGAATACCTAATGTGGGTCACCGAGTGAGCACGCGACTCCACCCTGCCCAGTCACAACAGACCATAATTCAACTGAGTTTGTTATGTGGACTTCATTGTTTTAACTAATACATCAAGAACTGATGAACAGATTTTCATGACGGCCTCTGGAAACATTTTATATGTAACTCATTCCAGGTGATAATTTTGCTGATATTAATACGTTTCGCTCCGGTTTCCGTGAAACGTTTACTGGTTCCAGGGTAATCTTGGTAAAAGAAATATCAGAACAAACAAAAAACAGACAGGCAGAAAGTTAAACTGATCTAAATCATAATTCTTTAAAGGTAATAGTGGTTGTTCATTAGAAATTTGATTAACGTATAAAACTATGCGCAAAAAAAGGAATAATTGACCCACTTCCATACTAAGTGAACCTCAAACACCATAAATATAAGAGTGCTTAACGTCACACAAGCTGAAAGGAAGGAAGAATCCCGTGAAGACCGAGATCGCCAGTTTAAGATGTTGCCTCGAAGTAAATTACTAATTTTAAACCGATATACCAATGTGAAAAACACAACACCCAACAGAATTTAATACTACAGAAAGGTCATATTCTGATTAGTGAATCAGAAATGCTTCAGATACAGAAAAGAACTAAATAATTTAGAATTACTCAATTAAAAGTAAGTAGCAGAGTTCGAACGAAGGGGTTAATCATGTTAATAATTTAATCAATATCGTTTTATGGGAATGCTGTTGACTTTCTTGTGTATGTAAAGTATGTATGTAAGCATGTATAAACTATTATCATTATACAGAATGTGACAATGATACCGAAAGCCTAATTATGACTAAGGTTACCAAAGGTGTATCAAAAATCAATCTATGATAATTTATATAGATATATTAAAAGAATGCAAATATATATATATATATATAAATTAAAGCATCTTGCTTCTAATTGTCCTTTGTGATCATTTGAATTATAGGATGCATGAAGAACAATGTACTGATATTTTTTCAAGATTTATCGAGAGATTTTAGGTGATAATAAGTCCATTCTTTGAATTGAACCAGCGACGGGGGGATTGTAACAGTGACAAACTAAAGTCGCTGGTTCTTCCCTGTTTATCTTGTTAGAAGTGATATTCCCTTGAACTTTAAACAGAAATTTTCTGTATTCTTATATTAATCGTTCCATTGTTTTGAGTTGCTCGATAAATTACCTTTCATGAAATTCCGCCAATATTGCATATGTGTAGAAAGGAGCATTATATGAAGAATAAAAATTAATGTTACGATTGTTCAGAATCAATACCCAGGTCTCTGTTATACACGCAGAGGCTGTGCATATATGAATAGACAGAATATATATAACTTGATAAATATAAGAAAACTCAATAATCGACATTCCTCCCTGAAGCCATCATTATTGACTAAATACTATATATATATAAATTAAATGGATATATATATATATTATTTAATTATTCATTTGGCTTGAAATTTATGGAATACATTTAATTACATTTAGTAATTGCAAATGTCAGTTTAATTCTAATTAGCAACAAAAACTTGATCGATATCACCGGAAAACTGAATACGTAATGGATGGGTCCTCCTGAGAGACCCGGCGGTACCGATCCATTTATCTTGTCCAGTCACAACAAATTCAAATGAGTCTGTTATGTGGACTTTGTTTAATATATACACCTCAGAACTGATGAACAGATTTTGATGACGGCCTCTGGAAACATTTTATATATATATATATATTCTAGATATATATTTATATATATATATAATATTTAAATATTTTATATTATATGAATATTATATGGTTTAAATAGTAATATTAACAGAAATATCAAAACAAGCAGTTTAAACAATCATGAAGCTACAAATGTTGCTAAATATGAAATTCACGCTAAGGTAATATTCCCGATGGAATTATCACCGAATTAGAATTTATGATTGATAACCCCATACAAAAATGGGAAAAAAACGTTAAAGAAGAAAAAAAAGAAGAAGAAGAAATGGATTGGTATTGCCGAGTCTAAACACGACACAAATACTTATCCAGCGACTTCAGTCGACGTTCACCCACTGACCTAAAAGGAAGGAATTAATGCCGAGTCTGGTGTAGTTTATTTACCCGTCGAGAGCGGGGAAATTGTAATTAACTTCGGCGTTAACCAACCTCCACCATGATAGTTCTTTGGTACGTTTGGATTAAGCTCTTTCTATGAAATTTTTTTATCACACAGTTTAAACTAACTACAATTTCCCCGCTCTCGACGGGTAAATAAAATACACCAGACTCGGCATTAAGGGGTTAACCTCTCTTGATAGCTCAGTGGACAGAACGTTTTAGTCGCTAGAATGTATCTGTGTCACTGGGTTCGAGACTCACCAGTACCAGTCCATTTATCACTCATAAATTCCCCTTTTATGATAATACCCCATCGGGGATATTTCCGAGGTAGCGTGAATTTGATATTAAGGTTAGCTTCATGATTGTATATATATGTATATATATTATATATATATATATATATATATATATATATATATATATATATATATATATATATATATATATATATATATATATATATATATATATATATATATATATTTATATTGTGGTATGAATAAAAGTTTACATAATAGATACATAAATAGAAATCAGTCTCGAGATAAATAAGACCGGCAGTTTTACGTGGCGAAATAAAATGAATGAACGTCAGAGCACATGAATATCAGTCCCTTTCAGGGTCATCAGATATCCCGTCCCGTTTTGGAAAATGTGTAGATAGATAAAACAGAAATACCTGAAATCTCAAAGATCAACAATATAGAAAAAAAACTACAACTTTAAATAAAATAGCCAGAAAAAAAGAACTAGCAAAGGTGTATATATATATATATATATATATATATATAATATTTATATATATATATATATATATATATATATATATATATATATATATATATATATATATATATATATATATATATATATATATATATATATACCAAGTGAATAGAGATGAAAGTAAAACTAAAACTTGAAGCGATATATGAAAGTAAATAGATTCCACGTGTTCCCCTAGATATAAATTCATGAAAGAAGACGAAGCTACTCTTTACGAGCAGGGAGATGAAAGTTGCTATAAAAGGATTTGCAGGTATCAGTGTCGTTCGGAAAAGCTTAATTTGGTTCGTAGGTGAAGCAGTTAAACTGAAATGGCAAAGGGAAGTGTAGCTGTATATGGAGATGCAGAGCACTGCAGCGATAGGAATCAACATATTCCATAAAAATATAGTTGCCTAAGATGATATTGTAGTATGAGCACAGAAGGGTAGCATCAAAACAAAAGAGAAAACCAAACATTCAAGGAAGGAAACAGGCATAATCATACTCAGATATGTAAAATATCACTGTCGTGGTAACATGAAAAAATTACCAAGTAACTCCAAGTTTGAGAGATGTGTAGACATGAAAGATAATCATCACGAGAATTGCATTACTGAATTGGCATACGGGCAGAGGAAATGGAATTGCATGATAGAAAGGTTGAGGGCAAACTTACAAAAGTTAAGAAGAGGATCTGATCTTGGGAAACTTTTTTTTTTACCAAACTGATTACTGTCTTACAATGGAACAATGATGGGGGAATATGGAGGAAAAATCAGGCATTAAATAGATAATGTGAACTCTTTCAGACGCTTAAACAAGATCACTGAACTTTTATTACAGCAGGCGGAAAAGACGCAGAAATAAATGTGTACGTATGATGGTTATGAAAGGGTTCAGTCATTTTAAATAACATAACTACCACTAGGTAAATACATAAAGGCATATAATTCCCTTTAAAACGATTCTGAAAACGAATGTATATAGTTATGCAGTCGAGTTTTTAGTTTGGCACTCGGAAGAGCTGACTAAATGAGAAATTTAAAATTAGATGTCATGTAAACCCCACTGTTTTTCCATGCTCTCTCTCTCTCTCTCTCTCTCTCTCTCTCTCTCTCTCTCTCTCTCTCTCTCTCTCTCTGTGTGTGTGTGTGTGTGTGTGTATAGAAACTCATATCTTCACTGCCTGGGAATAAAATCGGATACAATGACTAGCAATGTAACCTTCATCAAAAAACTAAAAATTCTCTAACAAACTGTACAATCTCCCTCTAGGATTATAAGATCATTGCAGATGGGGTTGCTCTGTAACAATATCTTTACTGTCTGGCAATAAAATTGGATACAATGACTAGCAATGTAACCTTCATCAAAAAACTAAAAATTCTCTAACAAACTGTACAATCTCCCTTTAGGATTATAGGATCATTGCAGATGGGGTTGCTCTGTAACAAACTTTTTAAAACTGTTTTAAACTGCAGCACCGGTGCAAAGCTAAAAATGAGAAAACAAACCTTTGATCTCGCCTCGAACCCTCTTAGAATCGCAAGCTAAATCAACGGAAATCTTTCCATTGTTTATAAAAGCGTTAATGATTTCGAAATATCCAAATTAAGATCGTTTACACAGCGGAAAATTTTATCTCCCCTAAAACCCTAAAACCTTGCAGCAATTTTGGAAACGAGAGAGAGAGAGAGAGAGAGAGAGAGAGAGAGAGAGAGAGATTCAACTTGCATACAATAAAATCATACGAATCACTATTATGACTGTTTTAAGTTATGAGACAGTGAAAATATCTGTGTTGTGGAACTAAAGAGCATCGATGGTCTGGGTGGCAATAGTCTGCCAGTCAGTACACAAATACAGTAGACAGACCAGAAGAGATCCATTCCTGAGAAAAGTCATACAGATCGATATAAATACGGATTTGTTTGTCCGGTGGTCGAGAAATTCATTTCAGTTCCTTAGAACAGCCGACCACCAGTGAGTAACAGAATTAAGTAGATAGGATAACAATGGCATAATTACAAAATTTAAGAAGCATTTAAACCTACGACTTTGTCGAGTCCTTTCTTATTTTTTTTCCTACACGTCATTTTTGTATTTTATTTTTTTTATTTTGGTAGGTCTGCTTTTTTCGCGTAATGGCACAGATATCTCAGTGTGATATAATTGAAACGTAACAAAAAGCTAGACATATTTCAGTTATATAAATGATATACTATCTACCCAACTGACCAAGAATATTGTTAAGATTTCAAAAAAAAAATTTAATTTTTGTAAAGTTTTACCAAGTAGCAATTTATTTTTACAGCCAACTAATATTGATAACCTCAGTTTTTGACTTTCCTAATTCACCAGTCTATCATTAAGAATATAGGTTTCTAAAGGCCCAATCTAAAGACACAAAGTACAAATTGGCCATAAATAGTACATGATTAGCTACCCGGGCAGTAGAATTATATTGCTTCCTTAAAAATGGGAAAGTATTTTAATACATCTACTTTCATTTCGAAGTACTAAATATTCAATATCATTTACATTGCTGAAATAATAAAATGAAAATTATCCAAACTCTAAGAACGTGTAGCTAGAGAAGATGTGAAGTTTCTCATTTTCGTTACAATTTGTCATGCAATATTTGTTTAGGTTCAGTTTAAATTCACAGGATATCATTCTTGCGTTTTTCATGCGTTGCTATAAAAACCCTTGTTTTCCAGTAGAAATTGACACGTGTTTTAATGCTGCTTCCCAAGGATGTTGATTCTAATTCGTCAAGTCATGCAAATTAGATGGGTGGGATAGCAAAAGGTAACTGGCGACACTCCTGGTAAAATACAGCTGGTCTAATTTTTCACCTTATACCTCCTGGAGAGGCCAAGCCGCAATGTGTAGTATGTTTATTGTTAGAGATAAAACTGGAAAATCCATTCCTTCAATTTGGTCAACGGCTTATACTGACCTACAAACCTATCCATTAGATTAACTCCACCCAGATGTTTGTTGAATGTCTAGACAAGCTTAAGGCTGTGTTATTGAAGGCTTTCTGAATCATTATTCAATAATTACTGTTGGTTCACATTAATTATATTTTGTAACTGTTATAGCTAGAAAGCCAACATATTGTCAACTGTAATGTTGTGAAATAGTTGTCAAAACACCTAGAGATAAGTAAATTCAGTAATAAGAAAGTTTGTCTTAAACCACTTATCTTCACAGAAAATGATTATCTTTCAACGCACTCTTTAACACAAACCATGTCAAGTTTGTATATGTAACCAATGGGTCAACTCATGCACCATTTCTTGAGACCGAAGACTACAGGTTTTTCTTGGGTTAACACCTACGAAAAACAAAATTTGGTATCAAATCTTTCATCAGCCGAAGGATTTATCAGGAGAAACTAAGATCGCATGTTTCTCTCTAGAAAGATCTTGATAGTCTGCGATTATAAAAATGACCATAAATCTAGAATTGTTGCTTCTTCAGAATGAAGTGTCAGAGAATTATGGTTGACATGGGCATACTTCAGTGTTTCCTGTGCGTTTTTGCTTTCAATATCGTAACGAAAAAGTTTCATGTGTATTACACTTAGGGAGAGTAAACATAACTCTGTCAGTGTTTTGCTGCTGTGACGTCATTTGTCTCAATAATCTTGATTATTTGCTATTTCACAGACCACATTACCTGTTCTTTTGTTTAAGTTTTTATATTCTTTCCGGCTACGCTAGTTTTTGTAATGTCTGGTCCACGCAGTTTCTCTGTCCTCTTCGTATTCAGATTCAGTTTTTAAGACTAAGTCAACTTCACCGATGATACTAGGTGAGTTGTTTCATCAGTTAACAAATTTTTATTGATTATAATATTTTTCATTCTCAACATGCTGTCCACCGTGAGAACCTTCAGGGGGAGAATATTGCTTTTTTCAGTTCCCTCTGCAAACATTGCTACAAGCACTTCGTAAAAAAAAGAATATATATAGTATTTTTGCAAGACATGAGACAAAATAAAAAGTCTTTCTCTAATAACCGATATATGATCACTGATCAAACACATACCGCACAAAACTAAATACTGTAGTTCACTATACGTACGACCCTTTTGGAGCATTTAGGATCAGTGTAGAATAATCACTCTAATTATAAAAATTAGTCCCGGACAAATCATAATATGTCAGAGGAGACATACATGAATGCAACAAGTTTGAAATGTTAAAAATGAGGAAATCATCCTTACCCGGAAAGTTGTTGATTGAGAGGTACTTGACGCTCATGAGATCGGTGAACTATGATATGACTGACAAAAGTCAAGAGATGATTATTTAGGTTTGAAGAGCAACGCAGCTGAACGAGATAATTCATTAAGGATATCTTTTAACGACAACGAGCGCCATGTAATAAGCATTTACAAAATGTTGTTTCCAAATGAAAACCGTAGCAACTGATGGAATACTTATATAATTCGAACTATCACTCATCTTCATTATCTGCTAATGATCTCACGCCAATAAGGATCATAGAGATAGGATTAAAGATTACGTCCAACTTTGTCGAAGTATTTGTCGTAATTTGGAAATCAACTGAAGTGTCTTCTTCCTTCATTCAAGTGATACGAAACGATTTTCTATATATATACATATACTCGTATATATAAATATAATATATATATAACATATAAATATATTATATATATATATATATATATATATATATATATATATACATATAAATATATTTATATATATATATATATATATATATATATATATATATATATATATATATATATATATATTTATATATAAATATAATATATATATATATATATTATATATATAAAACTGAATCATGAAGATATGGAACGTGGTGAATGTATAAATAAAGGCAAATGCCACGAAGGGAAAGTGAAACAACGGAAAGGTTGCTAGGTCTTTCGACACACGGTCCTTTACTAGCACGATAATATAGCTTTCTTTCTCGGAGCAACGAAACAAATATGGTAGAAAAGTAATATGAAGATATTTTCGTACCACCATATTGGTATAACGGAAACACAACTCAGAATGAACATTTTATATATATTATATGTTTATTCCCTAGGATTGCACGAGCCTCACGGCTGAGTTGATACTGACTTACCCATGAATCTACAGTGCTGGTGTTGCTCCTTCTACCAAATGAAAATACACCCCACCGTTTAGAAAAAGGGGTAAATAATTGGCAAAAATCTAGTTCTCAACATACACACACATTAAATATATATGATATATATATATATATATATATATATATATATATATATATATATATATATATATATATATATATATATATATATGTATACACACACACACACATACAATCATGAAGCTACAAATGTCGTTTAATATCAAATTCACGCTACTTCGGGAATATCCCCGATGGGGAAGATGGCTCAGTGGGAAGACCGTTGACTGTAGTCGCTGGAAGGTAACTGTGTCGAGGGATCGAGACCCGGCAGTACCAATCCATTTATCACTTATAAATTCCCGTTCAGTGATAATTCCCCATCGGGGATATTCCGAAGTAGCGTGAACTCGATATTAAACGACATTTGTATCTTCATGATTGTATATAAATCACGGTGTGATAAAATTTCAAAAATATATATATATATATATATATATATATATATATATATATATATATATATATATATATATATATATAAACATACATATAAATATATAGATATATATATATAAATATATACATATATATATTATATATATAAATATATAATATATACATATATATATATATATATATATATATATATATATATATATATATATATATATATATATATATATATATATATATATATATATATAATAAAACCTAACCGTTGTTGACGAAATTTTATCATCACCGTCGACTTCATACATTGTGTTTCATAATATTGTTTTTTTTTATATGCAACTCAACTGGTCACTGGTTCGCTCTCTTCATGGAAAAAATTCCCAAAGTCGGTCATAACTACAGAATTTTTGGGCTCCGGACAGTACGAGACAACGGACTTGGAAAGCGTTCTAAATATAATATAATTTGCGAATATGACAACTGCTGCGCAGTGGCGTAACTAAGGGGGTGGCTGGGGTGGGGTGGGGGGCGGCACTCTGGCATCATTTGAGTAGTTTTGGTGTAGCATAATTCTAGATTTCCTAGCATATTTCTTCTGATCGGAAAACTGAACAGCGATTTATCGACTAATCAGTTGGACTTCGATGTTGCTAGTAGCGAATTCGCTTCTAACAAGCTCGTAGGTTCTATTGCAAACTTGCTGTGTTGTTTTTGTTTTAGCTTTATGAAATAAAATAATTGATTGGAATGTTAAGGCTTAAAATGTGCTTTTAATTTTCACCACTTGAGTATTTTTTAGCACGGGTATGGGGCGGTACTTACCGAGTCCGCCCAGGGCGCCACTAACACCAGTAACGCCCCTGCAGCTGCCGCGCATGAACTTTGAAGTAGCGGAAATCCCTAACATTTGTTTGTGAGCTAGTTATGTTTTGACGAAAAAAAAAGCATGTCCCATATTAAAAGGAAATTTTATTTGCTACGGTCGCTTTTCGCTTTTGCACAGACAGCACAAATGGTAAAAGTACAGTTAACAAAATACGTAATATAGACGTATATATTTGATGAGGACAAGTGACCTTTGATGCCAGTGCTGAAGAAATAATGGAGTTGGTTGTTCAAGAAAAGTACAAATTTGCCTAAACGGTAAACGAATCGACTCAGTAATTATTGTTAACAGGCATATCACGGTAATAGCAATTATGATGGATACTCTTACTTGAATGAATATATAGAAAACTAAAAGGAAGCAAAATAGAATTAATGACAGGAATCTCGTGCTGGATAAAGGATTATTATGAGCAATGCCCAGCTCCTATTACGACACAACAAGCACACGCTCTCGGCAGTCGCAAATATCTCCCGTTATCGGGTTTCTGGAACGAACTCGAAATACCTCCACGATTTTAGAAAGAAAATATCTCCCGAGACAGAAAATTCCTTCAGAGTGAATTCTACAAAAGCCATGAGCAAAGGACTGCTAGGAGTAAGGCGTGGGAAGTGAGAGAGAGAGAGAGAGAGAGAGAGAGAGAGAGAGAGAGAGAGAGAATGCCTTCATCACATTCTTTTACATTCTTGAGACGTAATGCGGTGGCAGTGGGTCTAAATTCAATTTGGCTAAGTCTTCTCTCTCTTCTATTCGTTTTAATATAACTCGGGAAAGGGATTTTGGCTTTCGCTGAGTCCAGGGGGCAGTAACAGATGAGAAGGCTCCCCACAGTTCATGTCTCACGTCTAAGGTTCTTGCATTTTTTAAGAAGGACGAAAAATACTATGAGGTCTGTCAAAATAAGAATCAGATATATATATATATATATATATATATATATATATATATATATATATATATATATATATATATATATATATATATATATATATATATATATATATATTATATATATATATATATATATATATATATATGTGTATAACTGAATCACGAAAATATGGAAGGTGATGAATATATAAAAAGACAAAATCCACGAAGGAAAGAGAAACAATGGAGTGCTGCAAGGCCTCTCGACTTATCCTCCTGTACTTAGCAGACTGAAGAAATATAAAAATAAGTTTACAAAGAAAACTCATATAAATGACAGATAGGGATTACAAAGGAAAAAATATGCACCTGGAATACAACACAATAGAAGAATAAGTAGACCTGCCAAAACAAGGGTTAAATATTTAAGAGGTTTTACAAAGGATTAGGAATAACCGTTCGGAATCAGGGACAGGACATACTGTACTTGTGCAGATTAGTAAAAATGCACAAAGAAAATAATCCTATGCGGCCTATTATCAGTACTATTGGCTCAGTATCATATAAACTTTCGAAATATATTACAAGCCCGTTACTTGGAATTATCTCCGATTCTCACATATATAATTCTCTAGATTTAGTTGATAAATTAAACAAAATAACTTTTTGCCCCACTGATAGATTTGTTAGTTTTGAAGTTTGTTTTCGTTTTACTAAAGTCCCTATAGATTCTATTCTAGGGTATCTTAGTAATGAACTAATCCATCATGAATTACCTCTACCTGTAAGTATATTATTTCACTCACTAGGTTGTGCATTTGTGATTGTAGGTTTACATTCAATGGTGAATTTCTCCAACATGTATTTGGTACGGCAATGGGTTACCCTTTATCCCCAATCCTCTCAAACTTGTAAATGAAATTCTCTGAAAAATGATACTTACTTAACATCATTTATACTCTTTAAAGTGGTATAGATTATGTTGACGATATTTTAGCTGTTTTGCCTGCTGGTATTGATGTAAATGATTTACTCTAATTTGAATAATCAGATACCATCCATTAAGTTTACTTTAGTATTAGAAAAAGAGAATTGCCTCCCTTTCTTAGGCGTTTTAATACATAGAGAACCATTTCAATGCAAATTTAGTATTATAGGAAACAAACCGACAACTTAATTTATGTCGATTTTTTTTTATTCAGGCCATCACCTTAATATCAAAATATCAATTTTTTCTTCTATGTTTTTTACAAGCTTTGCGCATTGTCAGTCCCCAGTATTTGGATCAAGAAACTGAATACATAAGAACAATAGGGAGATATTTATGTTATCCTTCACATATACTAGATATTTGTTATAATAAAGCCCACACAAAGTTTTATAGTGAAAGTGACATGGAGAAAAAAACCCTAAGAACATTCCTAGCTTGCCTCATTTTAGTGGTTTTGAAAACATAAAATCATTGTTAAAATCTTATAATGACAACCTCGTTTCTGCCTATAATAACACACTAAAAGGAATGTTAATAAAAAAATAGCTCTAAAGAAAACAACAACATAATACATAAAATTCCATGTTTGGATTGCCCCTCTTTTTATATTGGCCAGTCTAGCAAAGATTTAGATGTACGTATTAAGCAACATAAGTATTCAGTCAAAACTGGGCAAACATCCAATGCTATATTCATTCATTTAAGTGAAAAACTCTCACAGGATAAATTTGACTGAAAGTTCAGTGATTGCCAGATCGAAGGATTTCTCTTAAAGAAATCTTTTGGAATCCGCGATTTTACAGCTTTCTTCCAGCTGTAATTTTAACCTCAGCCCTGGGATGTATTATTTGGACCCCTATATTAGAAAAATGTTCAAGAACAACTTAAAAGATAAAACCAGTGAATTAATTACAAATTAAGTCAGTTACCTTATATACATTTTCTACATATTCGTATGTTTAATATAATTTTTTATTTGTAAAAATGTTCATCTTGCAAAAATTGTTATTGTTTAAAAAAAAAATTATTGAGTTGTACTTTTATAACATTTTTTGGTGGTGAGTCACCGCCTTGTATAATATTTTAATTATAATTAAAACTTGTTTAACCCCTGCCAGTTCTGAAGTTGTGTGGATCCTATTTTTTTTCCTTTGTAAAACTTCATTTAAATGTTTAACCGTTCTTTTGGCAGTTCTGCAGCACTAATTCTTCAATTGTGTTGGATTCCAAGGACATATTTTTTCCTTTGACACTCATTTAAACTTGCTTATGTCTAGTCCAGAATTAGCTTTGTCGCTAATGGCGTCTGTATAACTATCCAGAACGAACTTACCATACTCCCAACTTTGAAATGGTACATACCGTCCTTGGAGTCGGTACATGCAGTCTCAGTCCTCTTATATTGCTGCAGTTTTCTACGGTGCACCCAGACTAACATTACTGTCATTCTTAATGATGTGTATACATTAGTACTGATATAAATTTACACGTGGATGCAACTTTAGGCAAAGCCGCATATAATATGATACTTGTGCTATTATTTTGAAAAGTATTTTGATAAAAAGAAAGGCTTTCATTCGAATGAGAAGAGAATAATTGAACAACGGCTGATACATCACGCCAATGCATATTTTTGTTATTTTTATCCAACAACTAGGTGTAAAACGTTTTCCATCATCAGCTAAGTTTTTTGTTTCTATGAAGGTAGGAAATAATTATGCAAGTAGTTTTTTTTTTTTTGTCTTCATGAAGCACTGGCCAGTGAATCTATAATGTAAGTGAAAAAAATGAAATGCTTCCAAAATAGAAATGTATCTTAAACATCAGGAGTTATCGACAACGTTGGGACATTAGTCACCTCCGACAAAAGGTAATTTCTGAGGCAAAAGTAAAACACTTAACATAGACTGAAATGATAAATAATGACATTTTCAAAACATTATTTTCTTGATAGGCAAGGACGGTTACTACCAAATCATCTGATGTAGAAACTAATGTATTAACTGAGAGAGAGAGAGAGAGAGAGAGAGAGAGAGAGAGAGAGAGAGAGAGAGAGAGAGAGAGAGAGAGAGATAGAATTTTAATCAAGAGGAAATGGAGGAAACAGTGAAAGGAAATATTTAAAGGAAAGGTTGGAAACGAAATTCAGTAATTCCCTCAAGTGGTGATCACTTGTTCTACTTAATTATATTACTCGTAATTCGACCAATTACGCAAAAATACAATGACGCTAATGAAGTCAAAACAGAAAATGCAAGTACTTTTATATTGGAACGGATTGGGGGAAATACTTGATCTTCTATAATACATTTAATTTATTCATATCATGATGTAAATCGAGCAATTGTTCCAGGAACTCTTAATTTATTCGTGTAGGGAGACGTGACGGAATTATTCCGACTCGTATGAGTAACAACACAAATATCTTTGAACCAAGTGTAGAAATTCTTGTGCCTCACTGCAATTAATGACCCTTTCATTATGTTTCTGTTTTATCGTAACTTCATAACTCTAATTACTTAAGCCGTAGCCTAACGCCGTACTGTTGTGCTCTGAGCTAGGTATGTGTCTTGGTTTAAAACATCATTCACTCACGCACTGAAGTCAGTACCCTCTCATTTTAATCTTCACGATACATTCTTATACGTCCTTTTGCTTAAATCAAAATTGATGAATTCAAAAGATTAAATTGTAAGCTATGTTTCGAGTGTAAGGTCTTAGTCTTTAATTTTTTAAACCCAGATCTTTGGAGGATTTTAAATATCGTACAAATGTTTTCACTTCACCAAAAGTTATAAATTCTGAAGTTCTAGCCGTCACTTCATCTTTTTTCTAAAGTTTTCAATTATAATACTTAGAGTATTAAGGTATGAAATTTTCAATGGACTTATACAGATTACACTTATATAAATATTAAATATCACTCACCTTTGCAATATCTTAAAATTGTTACGCATATAATATCTTAAATTCCATTTCATCCCACAATAATTGTTCACCACAAGAAGGAATACCATTTGATTCGAAACACTTGAATTCACTGCACACCCTCCATACTGAGATATGCAGTAAAAGATGAGTGTATTGTAATCATAAGCAAAACATCACGACTTTGAGATTATCCCAGTGAAAAAAAAAATGGTAAAATGGAATTAAATGAATTCATGGAAAGCTAATTATTGCTAATGAAAAGTAATATAAACCAATGATAATTCCTTGTTTAGCTAGAAAAACGGGGTTAAAAGCAAATAAATCCTAAATGTAAACTGATGTTTTGATTAATGCAGTGAAAGCAATTGAATAAAATGACAATTATGTAATACCTGTAACCAAACAATGCGATCATGAATGTTACATAACTACTGGTAAAAGATGGATTAGAACGAGGGTTAAAAGAAATTTGTATAGATATGAAAGAATTGTATTGAAGCAACAATGATCGACAGTGACTCATACCAACCAGATACCAAGAGTTTCTATCGACTCTGGTGTATATAAACCTGTCGAATTCAGGTTTTGAGGGGAACGAAGAACTAATTTATAATTCCCTTTGGGTGTAGGTTATTTCCGAGGCACAGCCAACTGTATATTAAACGATATTCGGGGATTAACGTTCGTGAGTATAAAAAATGGGACGCGCATATTAGTGACCACAATTCATTATTAGCTAAGTGTTATAAACTTATCAAACATCTGTTTTCGTAGAGATAGATTAATATCAATTCAAAGTACAGAACCTGAGTTCCACAGGCATATGTACTGTAGACAATTTCAACTGATATTTCTATTAATAGCTGGGTGGTCTAAGGCAGTGGCTGTCGTTGTTTCTAAACCAGGCATCGGTTCGAATCCTGCCGGGCAGGAGGCACCCATCTATATATAATTCCCTTTGGGTATACGCCAAAAATATCGTTTAACGTCCATATATATATATATATATATATATATATATATATATATATATATATATATATATATATATATATATATATATATATATATATATATATATATATATATATAATGTGTGTGTGTTTGTGTGTCTGTCTGTCTGTTTGTCTGTCTATCTGTGTATGTATGTGTATGCGTTTTGGCGTTTGGAAGAAGTGGTAAATGTAAAGCTGAATTCAGGCAACATAACATTTTCTGATGCTAAATTTTAAAAACCACGCTACACAGCCACGACCTTGATTATCTGTAATGCGCGGGATGGTGTGTGTGTCTGTCTGTCTGTGAGAGAGAGAGAGAGAGAGAGAGAGAGAGAGAAACTCTCATTAGTAAGCAAGTGCTTTAAATTATTAATTCCATAACAAATGGCATTGTCCAGGCGAGGGAGAAGGCATCTTTTTGCAAGCTCTCTAGATTAATGGGAAACAACGAAAACTGATTTTGCACAACACTGCATGAGAATTGATGAAGGTTCTTTTTATTAAAACTAGGAGTCCATCGACGTTAAGTATGAAAATGAGCTCTGATAAACTTGATGTTAATTAATCATGGCAAAAGATCACTGTACAAATAGAGCGCTTTAGCAATTCTTAATCTCTTTTAGATATGCCGTTACTTTATTGTTGTTTATCTTTTTAATTCATCTGTATTGAAATTAGTTTTTCTTAAAAGCACGTTAAACGAAGAAGATGAATAAGCAATGCTTCATCAAGTCATACTTGAATGACTGCTGTTAATGTCAGCTTATTTTATTGGTTTGGTTTTATGTTTAGCCCATCAGCAGCAAACAGTTTTGCCTCAAAAATAGATATCAAGTGTAAGATATAATATCATAAGATATCTTCATTTTGAAAATCCTAAATGGCCAACATCATCGTCATTTCATTACAGTCTGCAGTAGTAACAGTATGAATCATTATCTACGAGAAATAAAATTGATCTAAAGACTTAAAGAATTCCAAAAACTACATATAAAAGAAATATGCAACAGGAAACGCATAACATCAAATAAAAAAGTATGAAACTAATCAAAGTAAAATGTGAGTGATGAATTTAGCTAGTTACCAAAAAAGTTTCTCCTCAGAATTAAAATAAATGTCGTAAACGAGATACATTTTAAACTTGAGAAAATCGTTACAACAAAGCATAAGATAAATGGGACGATATTTTACGAACTATTTAACCCTTTAAATGAAAGAGAATAATGATATATACACACACAAATATATGCCATATATTTATATAAACAATACTGTATATATATATATATATATATATATATATATATATATATATATATATATATATATATATATATATATATACAATCTTCATGTTATTTGCTGTGATCATATAAAATATATATATATATATATATATATATATATATATATATATATATATATATATATATATATATATATATATATATTATATATATATATATTATATATATATATACATATATATATATATATATATATATATATATATATATATATATATATATATATATATATATATATATATATATATATATATATTTATATATATATATATATATATATATATATATATATATATATACATTTAAGATCAGTCTGTATATGAAGAGCCAGCAGGAAATATTGAAAAACAGCAGTACCTACCTAGCGGTTTCATGTATTCTTGATACACCTCATCAGGTTTAAAAATTTTTAATGTTAATGTTGTTTTTAGTAACACTCTGTGAGAACAATTTTGATAAAGAGCTCTCCCCATTTATGAACAGGTTGCCTATACGAAATTCCATGTAGATATTGTAATAAAAAATATATTGGTCAAAGTGGGAAACTGTTGGCATCATGATTAAATCAACATAAATATTGTGTACGTGTAGGAAATACATCGAGTGCCATTTTTCTACATATGAACAATTTTGATCATGCAATTAATCGGAAAAATTCAATGGAAATTTTATTTTGTAGAGATAATATTAAAAGAAACACTAGAATCTAGCATGATAAAACATACGTCAAGTAGTGTGTTTAATATTAGCAATGGACAATATAAGCTCGATAACTGGCTTACGAAATGTATTGTTGAAAACTTAGTAACTATGTAAAAGACTACTTAGTAGTTTCATTTCCCTTTGTAGTCATTATGCTTTAAGTGTAATTCTTGGCTGTGGACCATTTGCTTCTTGGTTAGGCTGTTTGGTTGTTGTGTATTTTAATTTTTTTTATTATATTGTATTTTCATTCTTATATTGTACCCTGATGAGGTGTATCAAGAATACACGAAAGCGCTAGGTAGGTACTGCTGCTTTTCATTATTTCCTGCTGGAGAGAAGTTCAGCCATTACAGGGTCGGTAATATCCTTAAAAGAATTACCTTTCTCCTTCAACAGTCACAGTGAGTGTTTAAATAAATCGACTTTATATTCAGGTGTGGCCCTCCAGTAGAGTTAAGGTGAGGTTAGACGCATTTTCGGCACTTGATTTTAATAATAATAGAACTTAGGGTAAATATGCATACTTATGTTACACCCTCCTCCACCAGGGGTATCTGTCTTCCTTAAATTCAGTTGGTAAAAGTGTCCCAGTTCGCTCATAAGTTCCTTTTCTCTCTCTCTCTCTACAAAAATAAAATTTATTATGCAAGACTAACCGTGAAACACGTAAAATAGAATTATAAAAGATGACCATTAACCCATTAAGTTTTTCCCGAAGCAAAACAATTAATCGCATGACAAACCCCTCATTCTCTAAGCTTGTTGCACATAATTTCCAAAGTCACGTCTGTCGTCAAATGTCACTTTAAATGACCACTTCTCAAACCCGCCATTTTACAGGAACATATCTCCCCCAACTAATCATGGGACCGTGATGGCAACCATTTATGACAAAAGGAAATACAAGTAGCTAAATGACTTCCCAAAAATTACACCATTTTAGCAAAAATAGAATCATCTTCCGTCTCTACATTGTCATTACAAAAAGTCACCCCCGCCCCACATTGTCAGTTTTGTGCTACACTCAATTAGCCATATTTCCATAACAGCAAAACTCTAACAGGCGCACACTTGCGCCCATTTTGTCATACATGACACACATGTGTCATTCATACCCACAGTCATGAAACACCATTTAGGCGACAGTCTGAAACCAGGTTTCCGGGCCCCTGCTCGGCTCCAAGCAGAATAAAACATTATAAACGAAAGACCTAAGCACAAGGCACATATAGGTATGTACAAATGAACTTACAAGCCCCGACGCCTCACCCATAAACCAGTTAAAACTAACAATTCCTTCCAGAAGGTCCCATAGAGAAATGCCGATGTAAGCTTCAGGTCCCATGGCACCTCAGTTTGACGGACTCTTAATATCCTGGCGCTGAGTATTTCCCTCTGCCACGCAAGCAGGACTCGAGTGTCTCCAAGCGGATACAAAATGCTGAATTCTCATCGGAAGTGCTACTGTAGGCTGGCCTAGATAGCGCTGAACTGGTAGACTTTCAGTTATTCACCCTCTGGTAGACTTCACCAGTTCTTCATTGGTAGGGTGGGTAGAGCTCTCGGCTAGCACGCTGTTGGCCCAGCGTTCGACTCTCCGACCGGCCAATGAAGAATTAGAGGAATTTGTTTCTGGTGATAGAAATTCATTTCTCGTCATAATGTGGTTCGGACCCCACAATAAGCTGTAGGTCCCGTTGCTAGGTAACCAGTTGGTTCTTAGCCACGTAAAATAAATCTAATCCTTCGGGCCAGTCCTAGGAGAGCTGTTAATCAGCTCAGTAGTCTGGTTAAACTAAGATATACTTAGCTTTTTCAGTTATTCACTCTCTGCCCTAAATTGCCTCTGCGTGGCACGTAATCTTATAATCCATGTTATGCACAGGCCACAATGCAGAGTTTTACAACAAAGATGTCACCAACATGCCTGGTAGTATACAAACTAATTTTTTTCGTCTCAGACAGTAAATTTTTCACTTATTCTACAAATGGGCAGTGTACAATATTTAGCGAATCAGTGCAAAGTATATTCATGCAAAATAGAGTCTTTTGCAAATAGAGTAGCTGAGCATTTCCTCGGCAACTTTCAGGAGCCATGAGTGTGAGTTGTGTTACTACTGAGGACCAAAGCAATAGTACATCTGTAAGGTGTGGACAACTGACGAAATATGTACCCTTCTTGTACTGAACTCCTGCACTTCAGATAAAAATGGAATTGTCAGCTGTTTATTGCAGGATGATTTTTAGTAGTGGATATATCCCACAAAACAGTTGGAAAAGGGATACTTAAGTATGGTGTGCAATAAACTTTATGTATTAAAGAGAAAGTCGTTCTGATTATGTTATTTTATTGAAGAGATATATAAACGCTTTGGATTAACCATTTTGAACATTCACTGGGCCAGAGAAAAATTACCCTTTTTACTTGTCCAAAATACCCTTTTTTACTTGTCCAAACAGATTTTCTTGCGCCCATCACCTGTTGAACGACACTAAAGTTCAGCTTTTAGCTACACCTGTATGTCTAAGGGTGGAAGTTATTCAATAGCCTTGTTAGGAAACAAAGCAAAATAATTTTAATGTGACGTTTCAGAGCCATTTCTATGGAGAACTGAAATTCTTTGCACATATGTTAATGATGATAATAATATTTTCCAGATACTTTGTGTTTCCTTAATATGAAAGTGACGTTCATGTACTGTAGAAGATGGTTATGCTAGTTACAGGATTCTAGTAGATATTTAAACACTATAAGATAAAACAAACTTACCTATTCTCCAGTTTAATGTAAATTATAAAGGAGAAAGGTTAAACAAGACTGCTAATTTTTTTTTTAATAAATGAAGGGTATTAAAAGCATTAAACATTAGTATTTAAACTGACATTGAAAAGTACGTTTATTTTGTTCTTACTGTAGATATGCAAACATGACATCCAGTCAGTAAAAATGACAAGTGGGATACAGTCCAATATATAGACTTGAAGAGTATATCACAAGACACATCCTAATGAACAAAAAAAGACCCGTTGGAAAGTCATATTCTATCACTGCTCGTGGAACGTATATAAGAGAGAGAGAGAGAGAGAGAGACTTGCAACACAGACAAAATAAGTTGTTTACGATACGGCGAAGCGAATGATCCAGGGACCATCATCCCCTCATTTTGTTTGAAATTGCCTCAGCAAAATGGATTATTGTTCAAGGTTCCCGCTTTACCCTACTCTTCCGCCTCTTGCTTACCATCCTCCAAAACGCTTGGTTCAGTATTTTCTTACCGTGCCAAAAAACGGAAGTTTATGTATAGTTAAGGGAAAAATTAGTTTAGATTTTATTTTGAACAGTAATGAGACCGCCTCACGTGTGTCTGTTTATTTCTGTATAACTGTCAGGCTACCATCATTTCCTTTTATAAGAGTATCAGGTTCAAGAAAGTCTGCAAAACATCCTTTTGTGTTTTATTTTCATCATGGCCCAGAATTAGCAAAAAAGCGTAGAATGCAACGTGCTTTAGGGAATGCCAAGACAGCACAAGAGCGGCGATCGAAAAAGAATCAGTTTCAAAGTTTTCCTTCTAAAAGGCGTTTTCTTTTCTTTATGTAAAATATGATTCTTATTCTCAACTTTGATTCAGGTATGAACAATTTCTCTCTCTCTCTCTCTCTCTCTCTCTCTCTCTCTCTCTCTCTCTCTCTCTCTCTTATGGTTCCATAGAAACTGCATGCCAGTAAATATACATTCACATTGACTGCTGGTTGTTTGTTGGACACACACCTAGACACACACACACACACACACACATATATATATATATATATATATATATATATATATATATATATATATATATATATATATGTATATGTATATATATATATATATATATATATATATATATATATATATATATATATATATATATATATATATATATATATATATATATATATATATATATATAATCCACTTCACCTCAGGTCGTCTTTTCTTTTGCGAAATCACAACACAAATTCAATAGCAATTCGATAGCCAGATAGAGTCCAGGGCTTCAGCAATTTGGACGCAAAAGTCATAAAAAAGTTGGAACCCAAGTACTATGTAATTGAGGTTTTCACGGGCAGACGCCAGCACCCAACATACCAGGTTCAGGAAGTTGGGTAAAATTCGTTGGTATGTTGGGCGCTAGGCGCCTGTTCAAGAAAACCTCACGTATGTGTTACCTAGGTTCCAACTTCTTTTACGACCTTTGTGTGAATTGCTTATGTCCTGGAATCTCAATCGAAAAGCCAGGGTTCCGTCCTGTTGTGAGTCAGAAATATATATATATATATATATATATATATATATATATATATATATATATATATATATATATATATATATATATATATATATATATATATATATATATATATATATACTTCTTCCTCTTTTCTTTTCTTTTCTCAAAGTTACAGGAATGTCAACCATTGGTAGCCCTGGGAGTCTATGGAAGTATTCTGGTCATTAAGGAGGAAACTATTTTTTTTTTTCCGCGATAAAATCTGTTTCGCGTCAATATACGTACAAACTCAGTGCGGTGAAACTGATGCGTAAAGAAAAAGCACTGAGATGAATCTTAACTTTGCTTCTGGTAACACAATAAATCGTCTCTTGGTCGTGGAAAAGGTCGCTTTTGGTGTTTTCCAATTGTTGGTATGTTGCTGTTCATTTGGTAGTTTTGGTAGCCATCGTGACGTCGTTCCTCCAGTTACACCTTTCAAACCTTTTACTGTCAGTTTCCGTTTCATCGCTGAATGACCTCATAGGTCCCAGTGCTTGGCCTTTGGCCTGAATTCTATATTCAGTTCAATTCAAAATTCATTATTGTTGTTATTCATATTTATTCCGCTCCTATTTTGTACATAGACCGTATAATTAATTACGTTGGGGAAGATTATTTCTCACTAATTAAAAACATCTGTTCTGGAAATATGTCAAAAGCATGACTTGAAATAGATTTTATTGTTATTATTTTCCAGGTACCTTACTATATACCTGTGACTTTCGTACGTCGTCAATAGTAAATTGATCATTTATAAGAATCACAAGAAGGAATCTTACTGAAATAACGGGAAACGTGACGTATTTTTATATTATTTTGTAAGGAATCATTCAAAGTCATCCTTCTTTGGTTGTTCTTCAAAGATAAATCGAGTTAATGCAAGCACGGGCTCTTGCCCCCAGTGCAGCTTCATCTTGGGCCTGGTCAGTAGTTTGTGCAAGTCCACTTAGACAAGGTCCCTTTATTTTAAGTGTTAAATATTCACAGTCATGACTTTCATAGGCTACTAAACGCATACTCTGGAGGTGCTTCCTTACATTTCATTCTAGTCAAATCCTCACAGGTTCTTATTTTCACGAAAACCTGTAAATTTTACAAATTTTCGTCAAACCGTTTTATTTCCTTTCTCTCTACGAGATCTAACCCCTAACAACTGCGCAATCTTTTAATGTTTGCTCAAGTTTCTACCATATCTTCTACGCTTAATTACGCTCTCGCCGTGTTGTGCATTTTACGCTGCATAAGCAATGCACACAATTTCTTGCAGTACTTTTACAATATTCATTCAATTTTAGTGCACAGGCGCACAAGTGTGTGCGTATACACACAATATATATATATATATATATATATATATATATATATATATATATATATATATATATATATATATATCTATATCTGAAGCCACTGGGAAAGTTCAAATTGAAAAGACAGAGTTCCAAGTACTTTCGTGTATTTTAAACATCTTCAGGGCCCTGAGAAGATGTGTTCTGGTCATTAAGGAGGAAACTATTTTACTTTTTCTTTCAGTTTAAACCTTTCCCAATATACTTCAAGTAATTTATAGTGTGTATATGTGTATGTATATATATATATATATATATATATATATATATATATATATATATATATATATATATATATATATATATATATATATATATATATATATATATATATATATATATATATATATTATTAGTTGAACAATCGTTTTGTCGATTGTTCCTTAGTGACGTTGTTGCCTCCTTTTTTTTTTTTTTTTTCTTGCTGGCGAGCTGTCGTCTGGTGAATGACGTCAGACTTTGCCAGTCAGGTTCATATTCAGCAACAAAGTCAGCATCTTGGCAGCAGAGTAGCAGCAGGTATTATTTACCTGTATAGTCCATTTTGGATGGACGATTGTTTTCTGGCTCACATCCTTTGGCAGCAAACAGACTTTGAGGTGGCACCATGTTTGATGGACGTGATGGTTGTTGTTTCAACTCTGTCGTGGGCGTCCGGTGTTGGAAGACTGTACCTGAGGGCTAGACGGTTGCCGTATCGGCTCTGCCGTTGTCCGTCCGCAGCGAGTCGGTCTGCAAAATGTGCAAAGATCACTTCGTCTGTTTTTCAACAACTCAACATTTTTCTGTACGTGACCTCAATCCTGTTGTGATTATTGTATTTGTTCAACCCTGTTATGGTTATTTTATTTAACATTTGTGGTCATTGTGTGATTAACCTTATGGTTATTTCTTATTATTAGGGTCAATTGCCTTACTTATGTTCTTATTTTTAACTGACTCTATTAAATGTATTTACTGTGTTGGCCAAAGTTTTATTTGTTTATGGATTTAATCATTTTTTTGTGCTACTCTGGTAATTATTGATTTGGTTCATGTTTAATTGATTTCATTTTTGTATTGATTCATTTTTGTACTGACTCTATTTTATTTATCTTTGTTTTTGATTGTTGCTGCTACTGTTATGTAATTAATTCATTTGTAGTAATGTTCATTTTGTTTTTAAATTGAACCTTGACTCAACTGTACATTATTATGTATATATAACTATATTGTAAGTAAATTAATTTTAAGGTAACTTTTTGGTTTTGTTCTGCTCCTCCCTCCTTTGTTTGTCACCTCTCGTCAGTCATTTCAGCCCAGCTGCTTGTTTCAGTAAAGAACCTGTAGATCTCGAGGGCAGAGATCATAATATATATATATATATATATATATATATATATATATATATATATATATATATATATATATATATATATATATATATATATATATATATATATATATATATATGTGTGTGTGTGTGCGTACATATATCTGTGTATCGGTATATGTTGCAAACTTTCCCTTATTTGCAATTCAGTCGATTTCACCTACTATTTTACTAACTTAAAAAAAATCTCAGTTTCATGCTATCCCTTCATGTTCTCGACAATCCAACCAAAAGGCAAGAGAAAGCAGTAAACTGTTAGTATACGACCTCAAACGAGTAAAGAATGAATAAGCTCTAATGAAAATAAGTGGCAATACTGCTGTGGGGTAGTTAATGATATCAACACGAGGGTGATAAGAGGAGAAAGTTCGTAATCCAATTAAGATTCACCAAGGCGAAACAATGCACAGAAAAGTAACATTGCCAGAGATAGTTATCAGAGATGGGAATAGTTCATCCTTAATGGAGAATTCGGAAGAAGTTTAACAAAGGTAAGTGAGAGAGAGAGAGAGAGAGAGAGAGAGAGAGAGAGAGAGAGAGAGAGTTGGACTAAGGTCTTAAAATGGAATTTCGTCTTTCTCTTTCATTATTTACCCCAGTTTCTGTCTTTTTCCTTTGGTAATTTATCACAAGTCTCGTTATTTAAAGGTTTTCTATTGTTTTAGGCAATTGCGTGACTCTTTCCAAATTTCTTTTTCGTTTTTACATGCCTTAAGAAAAGAAATACCTCTATTATAAAGAATTTGTCTAACTGCATAGGCATGCGGGGAAACAATCTGTGTTTTTATGCCCTCATCAAATCTTAATTATGAAAATTATTAATTATTCTTATTATTAAAAAAATCATCACCTAGGTAGGAAAACAAAGGTATGAATCTAATATCCACATTTTTTCTCTTGCAAAGATGATTAGCAGTTTATCTTGTAGATCGATTTCCATTTATAATTGTATTGCAAGGTAAAATATACACTTTATAAGCAATAAAAAGAACCTTCAGAATGAAAAATTATAAATGGAATACTAGCAACAAAGAATCTAGACTTAATATTACTCTTTCCTCGTCTGCAAAAAATGGGAGAAAAATATAGTCTTATTTATGCCAACGCAGTCGGATGAATAATGGCTGAACAGCGTTTTTTCCAAATCATTTTGAAGAGTAATGAACCGAATTAAAACAGGAAAGGCACCAGAGTTTTTCATATTCCGAATGAAACTTTTGTCTCTGTTAATCTTTTAAATTTCTCAGTTGCCTCCCCAACAGGTAACCTGAACGAAAAAGATCGTATATACAAAAATTTCTGTTTGCTGAAATAATAATTTTGTCATTACCGAAATGTTATTGTTCTTGTAAGCGTTTAATATTGGGAGAAGTTTATTCAATAGGAAAAATTACAAGTTCAGAAAAATTTGCTGTGATTCTGTTTAACTTTTAGAGCTTGGTCTAAAATATCCCGCCATAATTTTTTAAAATAACGAAACTTTTTGTGTTATCATTACAGTTCAGTACCTTATTAATTTGATGTGTGTGTGTTGTTCTTAAAACGTTTGCAATATGGAGAGAGAGAGAGAGAGAGAGAGAGAGAGAGAGAGAGAGAGAGAGAGAGAGAGATAACTCTGAATCAACTTCCATACAGGCGTAAAGGAGCTACTGCGGTACAGGAGGAAACTCATCAGTTTCACTAAACATCAAACCATGCAGTCTTACTCGCAAGGCCACACGTGCTGACAGCACGTTATTTGGTCAATGAAGCATTAAATAGTATTAAAATCTTTCTAAAAGTTTCGTAAGTTCTTATCCAGATTATGAATAAAATTTTTCTTTTAAAAGTGATTAACTGATTAAGGCTATTATCAACGATTTATACTTTTTTTCTCTCTCTCTTCCGGCGTTCTCCGACTAAAGATCGTTCAATTTCAGACGGTCTGTTATTTCTTGAGCCATACATCCAGCTGAGTGGATTTTATGACTTCAGTTAATTACCCTTCTTTCTTTAGCTTTACAGTAAATAAATGTACGAGAAATTAATGGTAGCCATGTTAGAACGTAAACAGAAATTTAACTGCTGGACTTTTTTTTTTCAAATAACTGATGAGGAATCACTATTGCACATGAGATAAAAAAATTACATAACACCTTTTCTTTTTTAATCAAGATACTTATGATGAATCAGTATTGCATAAAAGGAAAATATATAACTGGAACAATGGACCGTCTTTTTAACTTTAGGGACATTCAACATTTTCTTCCCGATGGTACAGTATATTTGAATTCTATAAGATATCTGGCTCCCTTTGGAAAAGACAGACCTGGCATAAAACCCTAAATATCGATGTCACCGTAAACTTGAGAAGTTTTCTTGACTAAATGTCATTCTTCAAGGGTAAAATAGTTCCATTTGCTACGGTTGAAGTTTCCAAAGCATACGAGTAAGTAGGAGATCTCTGGGGACTCCGCAAGGGAATTAAAAGTAGCTGACGAAGTAATCTTAAGAAATAGTGTAGCAGAAGGAGGAGAAGGCAAAGATAGGAATGAAGGAATAATATTGCCGTGGGGAGAGGAAGAAAATTTCAGCATCCTTTTACCTCCCATAACAGTTTGTGTAAGGCAGTACTTCAGTATCCGAGGAGTTCTCCTAGGAAAATGGTAGTGGCTCCCTTGATGGTAGCCTGTTTACCTGAAAATGGAGAGAATTTGGGGAGGGGCAGGGGCTGGATGCATAAGTTGTTTTTATTATCATTTCATATCTGTGAGATGAGGAATAACTCGCCGATGTACTTTCGTTTTTATTATTATATAGATGTACTGATTATTCGTAAATACTATGTTTTCCCCCCCTCTCCGTTATTTTTCCTCCTACACTTTTTACTTCCCCCTCCTCTCTCTCTCTCTCTCTCTCTCTCTCTCTCTCTCTCTCTCTCTCTCTCTCTCTCTCTCTCTCTCTCTCTCTCTCTCTCTCAAAATTATAACCCACACCAATGGAATAAATCGCACCTTTAAGGAAACGAACACTAGTTATTCGGTCGTGTGTCAAGCAAAGATAGAGCCCGCGTGAGAGAGAGAGAGAGAGAGAGAGAGAGAGAGAGAGAGAGAGAGAGAGAGAGAGAGAGAGAGAGATCTGGGCTGAAATCAGTAATACCTTGTTAAAAGTTTAATGTTTTTTATTCTGTTAAGATTCCAATTCAGATAATGGTTGTTCAGTGCAAAAAAAAAAAGTGTTTAGTATTTATCACCAAAATTTGATAGGCTAATTCGCGAAATATTCTTTTTATAATCAATAATTTCCCAACGGAAACTTAAGATTTACAAAACTTATTAGAAAGAATGATAAACAAATGTCAGTTTTAAATTAATTTTGATGGCAAGCCAGATTTATGTATGGTTAGTTCACTTTTCATAAATTTCGGATACACAGGACATTGTACTGTATACCAGTTAATTGCGCTTACAGAAGTTTTGGATTTGTTCTAAAACAGCCCAGTTATGTCGGTATTAGAAAAGAGGTAAAAAAAAAATGATTCGGAGAACTTGCAGACGACCATATAAATATAAAAATAAGTAATTTATGGGGCGTTTCAAAGTAACTGAAAGTTATTCATAAGGCACGGAAAAATTTACTAACAGTTCCAGAATTTCATATTTCATACAAAGGTTTCAGAAGGGTTGTGTAAAAGAAGATAGTAATTGTATATGAAAATCATTTTCAAAAGTAAGTTTAGAAAATCTCATGTTGCCGATAAATGAAGCTTTAAAATCCTGGATATTGGGACTTGTGTTAAAAAAGCAACAAGCGTCTAGGACTGACTTTCTAAATACCTGTATCTTGCATGGGCACTAACGATGATTAGCTTCCATATAAAAGTCAAATTTTCTTAGTTTTATGTTAGGAAATATTGCCTGGTATTCCTCAAATATATCTGGGTAGACTAAAAATATTTAGATTAATATCTGACAGTTCTAAATAACAAAAGTTCCTTTTATTGACCCGGATTAAATAATCCATTTCTGTGAATGAACGCCTGGTTACATTATCTCTGAACTGTTAGTTCGCATTAGGTGGTATGCTGTGCCATTGTAGCCTAAATTGCAGTATTTGGGTCATTTTAATCAACGTAAAAGTCGAGAGCTTTGTCAGCATACGGGAGTAATGAAAACTGGCCGCATACCACGAATTACTACAAGTTACGAATTCTGTTTACACATCTTTATCCTTTTACAAAATGGTGGACACATTTCAATGTGATATTTGATAACATAGTCCAACAATGAAGGCGATGCTGTTGAACATAACAAATTAAATTATTTAAACCTAGTTTACACTCCCATGAATTTAGAGTCAGTTCATCGTTTCAGATTCATGAATTTAGAGTCAGTTCATCGTTTCAAATCCAATTTTTATTTGTAGATCTCATTTTTTCATGAAAATTACGAGTGTTCATTGAAAACAGTTTGAAAATACAAAAATTTATGAAAGGTCATGAAAAAATTCTCCCAATTCATAATACCGAAATAGTAATGATTTTCCCAATTCTTGCGTGGACAGCCTATTTCCTCCTTATTTAGACAAGAGTATATCATAACTATCACCATTGTGTTGTAGTACACACTTGGTATCAGGGTAATTTATTTCACTGAATTTCGTTATATTTTTATTTCATCACCTCGATCATTAGTTGCCTTAAGGATGTCGGAGCTCAAATTTTTCTTCAAGTTAACTTGCTGTCTGGCAATTCTTTTCTGCTGTACTTTTGTATAATAGTTTCATCGTTTATAATTGAGTAATGGCCATAGTTGGATTCGTGATAATTGTTGTTTAACCTTCCTGAGGCCTGATTTTATGAGTTTCTCAAGTTAATTCATTGTATTCACTTGATTGATTTTCGATTGGTAAGTTGATTTTTTCTATGCAATTGTTGACATATGAACTAATTGTTTTACAACTTTAAAAAGAATAGGAAACTATAAAACGCATATTCAAGTATCATTTATACCTTACCAGATACTATCGAAAATCAAACGGAAAAATATATTTCATTCTATACCGAAAGCTAATGATAAAAAAATCATGAAACCGTAAATGTTCGCAACAAAATTTTTGGGAAAGCTTGCAAAGGGTGTATGACATGAGAGACATTTCATTGTCATCACAGAACTGAACATGGAAATGCCATCCAAAAACATTAAATGGAAAATGAAGTTCAACCCCAAAAAATTCTTTTCTCGTGTAGTGGAAGCGTGCTCAAAATATCTGGAAAAGTACATACAAATGTAACGGTGGAAAAACAAATTTTTCAATGTTAGGCATGCAGGACCGCGCTGCACGACTTCAGCCCCACATAATCCCATATCAATAAGAAGTACGAGTAAATGATGGAGACAACCCAAATTCTTTCTGCCAATCCAGTGCCAGACTGTTGCCAGTCTTACGTGATGGCTTTGTAACATTTTATTGCCCCTAGCTATGTGGTTCTTGTGTGTTATTTTCATCGTGTTGAAAATGCCTATATTTCCCTAAGAAAAAAAAAATATTCGGATCGTGAAGGGTTATTGATGTACAGTCTTCATCGGGGTAGTCAATACTGACTTAGTTATGATTTACAAAAGCCTGAGCTATCAGCGTCACGTAATCCTAAACAATGATACATTTTTCCTTTGCAAAGTGTTCCAAAGACATTTTACAAAAATAATAATTGGAGAAAGGGAGATGAGATAATATTTTTTCTGCTAAAGTGCCCTCTTTATAAAATCCTTGAACACCTGTTTCTACAATGAGTCATTAGCCAAACTGCGCCATCACAGTCATTATTAAAGTTAGCTTTTAAAACAGAAAATGAAAGAAATGGATATTCATCAATGAAGCAGGAACATGACAGTTGCTTGTAAGTACAAGTTAAAGCGTTCAAAACGTGAGTGAATATACTAATGTGACTATCAAATGGAATATGAATGTAGATATTCTACGTGCTCGAAGAATAAATTTCGGGCAAAAATCAATGTGTGAATGCATCTTTGTGTCTTTGTGTGAATATATAACCTCCTATTCCTATTTATTATATATAAGTAATGCTTAGCGTGTATAAAAACAGAAATTTATAAAATAATTACATTCGTAATTTTAAGTAACGAAATTTCATGGCATCATTATGGATGCCCACTCAAGTCATGTCAGCTTCAGAGGACATAATGAGATACCAAAAGGAATATTGCGAGAGTATTTGAACTCGAAATAAGCTTACTTAGTGGGAAGGGGAAGAAAAAAGTATAAAGAGAAGGCAACAGTTGAGGTTTAAAGGTCTTTGTATTTAGGTAAAACTTTGCATAACAGATGGACATTTTAGTTACATACATTGCTCTGAAATCAGAATGAACAAATTTTAGGATTCCAGTAGGAAATGAAACAATCATATGACGTCATTAAGGCATTTTGGGAACGAGATACAGGAGAAGGTTCTAGAAAAAGGAAGGTGACGTCACTTCCAGCAAAACGTTTTGAACGCAATCGGGACAATACGTGATCAGAGCAGTCTTAAACATGAAGCAATTGATCGAGACGTGTACTCTTACTCTGAAAAGGGCATACGTGATTTAAAATAAAAGAAATCACATGGGACACAATCAGAATAATACATGATCAGAGCAATGTATGTAACATTGCAAAATCATTCGCCTTCTTCTCGTATGGGACAAAGCTTTTACAGAAACCTTAACAAGACTCAGTTGTTATTCCCAACCTGTCAACACATGAATCAAAACAAAGCACTCTCCTATCTTAACTGATGACAACTGAAGTGAAACAAGCCTTCGCAGAACACACACACACACACACACACACACGTGTTGCTCATATACAACATTACTTTTAAAAATGTATTATTAATTCTAAATTACACTTAAGTTATCTAAATCACTAACTCTTTAGAGATCTGATACTACACTACATATATTTCAACAATTATTACTACTACACATAACACATGATAAATATAAGAGTAAATATATCAGAACTATAGGATTATATACATATTACAAGACAACATCATGAAATGCTGAGCTTGTATAAAATCAGAAATTTATAAAATAATTACATTCACAAGTTTAAGTAACAAAATTTCATGGCATCATTATGGATGCCCACTCAAGTCATATCAGCTTCAGAGGACATAATGAGATACCAAAAGGAATATTGTGAGAGTATTTGAACTCAAAATAAGCTTACTCAGTGGGAAGGGGAAGAAAAAAGTATTAAGAGAAGGAAACAGTTGAGGTTTAAAGATCCTCATATTTGGGTAGAACTTTGCATAACAGATTGACATTTATTTTTGATTCCTTTTCATATATATATATATATATATATATATATATATATATATATATATATATATATATATATATATATATATATATATATATATATATATATATATATATATATATATATATATATATATATATATATATATATATATATATATATATTGTATGTATATATTGCGACCTTTTCTCTTGGCGTTTGCAGATATTTATATTTCTTCTATCTCTGTTTGAGAGAGAGGCAAGAGAATATTTTTATTCTTGTTGTGTAATATTTTCCTGAATGAATAGGACAATGAGTTAAACAAGATCTGAGATTAAATAAAAAAAATTTACAATTGTGATGAATGAAATGCTTCATGTTATTACAAAAGGGGAGTATGTCAGAATTTGTACAACAGGGAGACTGGTTCGTACACAGTTGGATTTGAGAAAATAGTGCTCTATGCCCACTTGTTTATTTTATATCTATACGAACAGTGGTTTGTTAGGAGTCTGGAAGAGGACGTTAGCTTTGCATACCAAGAATACTTATAAGAGAATAGAACATGATGAAGTTAGGAATGGATAGGTTGTTGATGGTAGTGTTGATTGTTACCGAAGAAAAAATACATGAACTAGGAAAAAGTTTGAAAGTTTTGTTAGAGTAAGGAGTTAAAAGAGGGGATTATACCAATATTTAAGAGTACATGTCGCAGATGACGATAGATAAAAAATGAGACGAATCACTGAATAGGAAAATTAAAGAAGGTAGAAACTTGTATACGAATGCAAAGAAGGTAGAAACTTGTATACAGATGCTTTGGAAGAAAACAAAGCTCTTCGTTGGTGAGTCGGTAGAGATGTGAACTGGCACTGCTAGACCGGAGTTCGATTCCCCGGCCGGCTGATGAAGAGTTAGAGGAATTTATTTCTGGTGATAGAAATTCATTTCTCGCTATAATGTGGTTCGGATTCCACAGTAAGCTGTAGGTCCCGTTGGTAACCAATTGGTTCTTAGCCACGTAAAATAGTCTAATCCTTCAGGCCAGAAAGAGCTGTTAATCAGCTCAGTGGTCTCAGTAAAACTAAGGTATACTTAACTTTTTGGAAGAAAGCAGGGGTCCCTGCAAATGACAGGGGTGGATTTCATGAAAAGACTATTGTACCAACTCCCCCATACGGAAGTGAAGTGTGGATGGAAAAATGAAGAGTGTGAACGAAAAATTTCGAATCTGTCGAAATTAATTGTTTCTGTAATATATGTAGAATGAAAAAGGACTCTAAGAATAAGAAATTCAGATGCATAAAAAGAGTGTCTTGAGACTGTTTGGTCATGATGAGCTGCTTACAAAACTGAATAATTCCGAAGGGCAGGGAGGAAGAAGGTTAGGAAGACTTAGGAAGTCGTGCGTAAATGATTTACAAAAGGTATTGAAATGGAAGGGTACACTCAGTTGGACTTTATGATTCTGAATTAATTACTAGATTGCAAAGGTCACTAACTTATTTATTTTAACGCTAATGGCTACTGGTCTCCTTTCCATCAATTTTCCCCTTCCCTCAGTAACATATTTTACTACTCCTTCCTATTCCTCACAACTGTTTCTTCATTATCATTCCGTTTCTTTTTCAAAGCGCTTGGCGCTTCTCTCACAGTTGTTAAGGTGAGGTCGAAAGCGTTACATAGCTTTAAATTTCTTATTGACATTAATTTGGGATCGTTTTTACTTTTCCTTACTTTTATTTTACTCCTCATCTTTTTGTCTCCTCTGTCATAGGAAGTTTTCATTGGCTTAGTCACTGTAAAGGAAGTTTGGAAACTCATCAATATCCTCGCGTTTATCTAATTTTTCTCTTCGCTTCAAAACCGTTTTGTCAAAAGAACTTTGACTGCGAAAATTCGTAGAGATCATCCAACGATTTAAATATTAAAACACTTTTCTGTTTAATAAATGAGAAGCCAGGGAGTCACTACGTTAAATACCAATTAAGAAACCAACGCTGAGGCGTTTGACCGAGTTTTGTTAAGAAAAGTTTGAACGTCTAAAGCAGATATGTATTGCACAGAATAGCAAAAGTTAGGATGTAAATAATAAAGAAAAACTGCTACGGGAAATATATAAAGATTTGAGAGATCATTGGTGAATATACTTGAAAGGTAGTTTTAGAACGAACGAGAAAATGTTCTAGTGTAATATACAAATCAATAGCGAGACAGACAGACAGACCAATGTTCACTGAACTAATATATGGTAAATTCAAGTATATGTGCTGAAGGCTGTATTTTAGCAACGTGTTTCCAAGGGCAGAAATTTAACAACAATATCATTTGTTGCACAAATTTGAACATTATACCTTCTCGATATCATTAATTTTTCTAACAGCCACAATCTGTGCGCTAGTCCTCTCTGGGGGATTCAGTAGTTCACAGAATATATTTAATGGAGCTGAATAATGATGAGGTTTTACAGTTATTTACAGAGCAAAATGGCAGCCACCGAACACATATATGAATCTTGAATTAGAAATGTGTATCCTCCAAGAACACGGAACAGAACACTAATTTAATGAAATGTCTAAAAAGAAAACAGTGGTAAACAATTTTGATGATTTCATCTGTACACGGTCTTTTAGAAAATATCATGCCACTTAAAAAAAAAGATAAACCAGATTATCATACTTGCTGTATCTGTCATAGAAACTATTCACGTACGTACTCAAGAGGAATGAACAATAGGAAAAAAGCACATTAGAGGGCACGTGAGCATATGAAGAATCTTTCTGATGAGAGTATTATACTAGAAAAACATATCCCTATAAACTACGGATCATTATAAAGAAGATAGTAGTATGCCAGACATCCTGAGGCATAACACTATATTTTTGTATAAATGCTTATCCAGTGAGATTTTCAACTGATTAATTTTGCCATTTTATAGGAGATACGTAAAATTTTCTTGCTGTAAAATTATCACAAAAAAAGAGAAAAATCTTCCAGTGGGCAAAATCATTCCCATAAAATATTCTCGGGATTTTCGGGAAACTTCCTTCGGGTGAATACAACTCCAGAGGCGCAACTAATCAGGAAGATGTCAAACAAATGTTGTCCCTGGGAAGACTAACAAAAATGTTGCATAACGAAATAAATTCTGGTAAGAATAATGTGAAAACGAACAAACGAACTTCGGTAAATTCTAGTCAAGCACGAATTTATTAATGCATGTACACAGAAATACAAACCTGCACATTCAACAAACATCTGCACATCAGCGCAAAGACACGGCAGAATGCAAATCCATGCTTATATGGGGAATAGAGGCTTGAATTGTAGCCATTAGTCTATCAGTACAACGCCACGTGAACACACAGCACACTCACATATGTACATGTATGTGTGTGTATGTATATATATATATATATATATATATATATATATATATATATATATATATATATATATATATATATATATATATATATATATATATATATATATATATATATATATATATATATATATATGTATATATATAAATAAATTTTTATAAATATTCTGCTGTTCGCCCTCTCTGCATTATTTTAATAAGAATATTATTCTAACTAAAGACAGGAAGGCGTCTGTGTCGGCGCTAAGGGAAGCTAAACGTTCAGAGGTAGGCTGTGTGTTTGTCAAAAACAATAACGTCTTTAGTAGGAATAGTTTAGCATTAGGGGCCTAACCCATAGCGAGGGTTTGACCAAGTAACCTCTAGTGAAGGTGGTCTTAAGCTTCCTTTTGCTCTGTCCTATGCATTCGGCGATGTTTTGTCAAATTTTCAGATTGCTGGAGGCATATAGGCATACGTCAGAAAAACAGCCAGGACTACAGCTTTGACCTGAGCCAATGCTACCAGAGAGAGACTTGCTATCGCGCGAAGCACAGACTTTGTGCGTAACTAATTCTTTGTACTTGCCTTCTTACTGTTTATTTGATACTAGTGAGGCGACAACGGGTCTTTTCAAGACTTCTGATCGTCGGTTGCATGCGCAAGCAACCCACGTCAACGGTAAGTCAGAAATTTGACTCTTCGTCAACTTGATAGTATCTCTTCCCCTGTATTTCCATTCCCTTTGTTTTTTCACCACTTTGCCACCATCTATGAGGACCTGGTATAATCAATTTTCTTTTATGAAGTCTAGTGTAAGAATAATTAATATTGCCTAGTGACACTGTGTAAGCTATTCCTGTGCAGTAAGTAGGAATTAGGGAAAGTCAAGTAAGTAAATTTCAGGCAGCCTTGTGTCTCAATCCCATTGTTCAGAAGAGAATTAGCCTTCAATGATATGAAACTGCGTGCTATATCTACCAGTATAGATATCTGTTGTGTTATATTTTCTTACGGGAACAGGGAAAATTGACTGTGTCAGATGCTGACCAATTGTTCATGTAATTTTCTCGCTATGACCGCACATTCTTTCTTTGTCGGGGCTAATTGGGAAGTAAAGGGGTTTGGTGTAATCCATTTGTTGCAGAGTAATCCGTTATCCCATACCTTGTTCCCCGACTGGGGACCTTATTCAATTAAGTAATTGTCTGTCTTTGAGGTTAACTTTAGTTTTAATTGACAGGTTATGTGTGCCATTGGCGAAGCAGAGCCCCATAAATTACATTAATTACTTATAAACTCACAGGCCAAGCTCCCACACAGTAATATATATATATATATATATATATATATATATATATATATATATATATATATATATATATATATATATATATATATATATTATATATATATATGTATATATATATATATAATGTATATATTTATATATGTGATTATAATTATTGTGGAACGTGATTTGTACCTCTAACACCCACATTGAAAAATGAAAAGTATTTTAATTCCTTACCAGTTTCGGCTTTATTGCTAAGCTATTTTTAGAAGACTGATATATGGTTGAAATTTACAATATGTGTATGTATGAGCTAGCCGGACAGTGTATACGAACACACAGACTGTTGAAAACCAAATGTTCAGACGCATACTCTCCCCGCACCTGTCAGGTGTGAATATTTGTTTTCCAACTCTCTGTATGTTTGGATGCACTGTACCACTAGCATATCTAGTGTACATTTCTACCACTATGCATCTGTCTTCTGAAAATTCTTTCCAATAAAATCGATCCTGTCAAAAAGGATTATATAAAAATTTTGTTGGAATTGGATAAGGTGAGTGTAAAAAGTTAACAATTATTCAAACATCAAGCTGAGCACTCATAAAACAGCAACAGCAACAACAAAACAAAACTTTACTTCTGAAGTTTTAATGGAAAAAATAATGCTTAAACCGTAAAATACAACAAATTGATTCTTATGTTGCTTTATGATCTCAGATTCTCATTCGGCAGGTTAAGGTTGCTTATATTTCATGTTCATAAAATTCAAGGTTTGACGTATCATGGTAACTTAGAGCCATGTTCATTGACCCTGCTTAAGAAACATGAGTTCTTTTCTTGGCTTCAATGTCTTATATTTTACTCATTCGTAGGTTATCTTGTCACGACATTATGAGCTAACATGACTAGGACGTTGTTTGTGCTTTCATGTTACGTCACTCCTGACACCATCTTGCTATCAGAGCGAATGCTTAGCGAAGACATTCCCGTAGAATCACATTCTCTTAATAATGGTGGAGTCAGTGGTTTAACGAAGATGAATAAAAAAATTAATAGGGTGATGTCATGAAAAAGTAAAAAAAAAAAAATACAGTTATATTTTAAATGCTTACCTCACGTTAAAGAACTTTACCCAAAACCTTAAATGATAATGGTATTGATGAAATTATATTCTTCAAAGGTGCTGAAATTTAACTTTCACAGTTAAAATGCCAGTTCATGTGTGAGCATATATTTCGAGGGTTTACCCAGTTTTATGTATACGGGATTAGCAAAAACTGGATAAATAAACAAACAAATAAATACTGGTTAAAACCAGGAGAGCTTATTCACCGACGAATAACCTGACATCGCTGAAAAGAGGATTGCCGATAGTGACATTTACATTTTGAAAAAAGATGTGTCCTTTGCTGAACGCAAAATGCAATATGCTCACAGATTACTGGTTTGTTACAACAGTTGATATTATCGAGAAAAGCTTTCTAATGGAAATGGTTTCACCTCACTAGAGAAAAAGAGATAATAGAAAAGTTCTAAAATTGCAACTCTTCCTCTTCAAACTATGATAATAAGAAAAGCAGAAAATGCTCCCGAAGACATATAACATAATATGAGGTACCTCCCGTAATTATGCATTCTTGGGTAGCTCAGAATCAAGATTATACTTCGAAAAGCTATAAGATTTTTTGTCCTTGAACAATTTAATGCATTCCTTGGCAAATTCAGTGGAAGATGTTCGTATTTTTTAATAACGTCATGAAAATTGCCATTCAGGCAAAATTAAAAGTTAACAAGCTTTCTGGAATTTCTTGAATGCTGACATGAATAATAAAAAGCATGATTTCACCGTGTATCTTGTATAATTTGTTAACTTCCCTTTTCCTTGTGGCTCTTCAAACAGCACTGAAATTGGGGAAGCTCCAGAGTCCGTACCAACCTCAAACTTGAGCAGTAATTGTGTAACAAGTGGTTACTGAAATCGCCCTTGCCTCCCTCCCTCTACATCCCTGTGCAGATGTATTTCAGAGCCAACAGATGAAAGTAAACAGTAACTCAAAATAAGTAATGACAATTACAATGCAATTAAGTCCTTTCGTACAACTTATGAGAACACGAAAAGAAAAATAATACTTGCATTGTATCAGCAACAGAAACAAACTTGAGAAACACTTTGTAAAATCTGTAGAAACTATCATTACTTTGTCGTATATTGTCACCTACACCAAAAACGAGAAAAAATGTAAACACCGAAAATTGCTGTATTCTGTCAAAGTACTCAAAACGATAATGATCTCTGCAATACCTGTTATAACAAAAAGGCTGTTTCAAACTCACAGTTCTTTGTTTACGTGCTGAAATAAATATGGAACATGTAAATGGATCTGTTCATTTATTTTCCAGTGAATCAATCTGCTCTGACCTAACGACACTGGCCATAGACGGATGCCGTAATCCACATTCCATTTAAAATTTAAAACCGTTAGTAGTCTGATTTCATGTAACCGGGAATTCATTTGTATTCGATGATATATCCTACTCTAAAATGATTGACGTATGACCTACATCACAGGACTAAACCGTTCACCAACGCCAATATTATTGACAGCAGTTTTCCATGTTTACGAGCTAAAATACATTTGTAGTACATTTCGAAAACTAAAGATGCTACAAACATACATGCAAATTCGTTTCTATAACGTTAAAAAAGGTAAATAAAATGCATCTTAACACGCAGATCGAAGAATTGCCATTTACTATATATATATATATATATATATATATATATATATATATATATATATATATATATATATATATGTATGTGTGTGTTATTTGTACACATACATATATATATATATATATATATTATACACTATTTATCACATCACACACACACACAGCTACAAACGTCTTTACAATTACTATATATATATATATATATATATATATATATTGATATATACAATAGTCGACTGGAGTTGTTGGAACATAACCAATGGTTGTGTTCTGGGATCGAGACCCGCTAAATTGAATCACCGAGGTAGAGTGAATTTGATATTCAAGAACATTTTCTCTTTATATAAAACTATATTATCAAATATGTGATAAAAATTTCTCGTGTAAATTGAATATGTAATAAGAGCTCTATATAAAACTCCTTTCAAATTTCATGTGGCATGATTTTATGAGATTAAATTGCGTAATAGCCTCAGAAGTTACATCTTATCTGTATAATTTATTATTGTTTATTTCCAAATAAAAGGCAGTTATTATCACACTCATTCAGGCGATCTAATCTTCATTACTTTGCTGACGTATCAAGAATTTAACCCATTAAATTAAGAAACTTTTTCTAATTGAATAGTCAAATTTCATGGCTTGTAGCTGATATAAGATAATTTATCATGTTACCACCCACTTTTACATTATGTTGTTATTCTGTAACTTTTATATTGTGTATATTTTAGTTTTTGGAAGAACAAATATTGATCATACACGTTTAAACAAATGCAGATATTTTTAATTCTATTCCTGAGGATATATATCGTATTGACTGAACATTATTTCTACAATTTATCAATTATATACTATATATATATATATATATATATATATATATATATATATATATATATATATATATATATATATATATATATATATATATATATATGTATATATATATATATATGTGTGTGTATACATATATACACACACACACACACATATATATATATATATATATATATATATATATATATATATATATATATATATATATATATATATATATATATATATATATATATATAACATTATACTATTTTCATGTAAAGTACAAAACTCAAAAGATATAACTATTATTGGATAATATGTAACTTTGGTTTCTTGTCACACACAAGAAAATGCTATCTAACGACACGATTCTGTACAAGAAGAAGCTTAAAACTGTTCCCAAAATTTATACTTCACTCAACAACTGATCTCATGCGGGTGAAGGATAGGTCTGATGCAGTCACCATCTAGGTGAATTGCACTGCAAGCAGATACTGGTCATTGGATAATAGTGAAGTAGTGTGATCTTCAGATGCACTGCATTCTATGAGACTTTCCCAAGTCTTGCGGTTGTGATGTCGTTGTACTACAGTGATAATATGTAGATTATAATTCTCCTCTTGCATAGGAATTTAGCTGAAGCCACAGAATTTTATATCTATTGGTAAACATTTTTTTACTGTAATATGTTTCCCAAAATGAGAATGGTTGTGGAGATATATGCTGGCAGCATTGTTGCATAATGTTACCACAGGGATTCTTTCATCATAACAGCCGAAAGCTGGTAACAATAACAAAATTCAAGCGTTTTATCTAAAGTGTATTAACACTCTTGTAGTGCAATCCTTAACGTAATATAAAGTAACAAATAAAATTAAGATAAAAGTAATGGTTTCAGTACTTGCATTGTGTTGGTGATGATATGAAATGTGATGATGGAAGATGTAGTTTATGAAGTGAACTGTCTGAAGCACAATATAACGCTTCTGAGTAGCATATTGACACTGAATTATTTCCTTATCATGTAGGTTTCTCACAATTGGTGTTGCAAGTGAAGCAAGAGTTGTGGTAACTTTAACCATAAAAATGAATTCATGATCTATATCAAATATGTATTTAAAATCGTTGAATGTTGCATGTTTAAACAACAATTCTGTGTAGCCAAAGTAAGCATGAAAAAAAGTCAAAATTGCCTGTATTTTATGCAAGTAACCCTTTAGTTTTTCCCAATGGCTGTTTGTGTTCAACTAAGTTAAAAAAAAAAAAATATATCCACGAAATATAAATATTAAATATATATATAGAATCGAATATATATATAAAATTAAATGTTAATATAATGATATTGCCAAAATAAAAACACCGGTGGATGGTTCATTGTCATTCCAAAGACTGAACTTTATTTTATGCATATAACAAGAAATATAAATTTTAAACTGTTTATAACGTTTGAGATCGAAAGACAGTATTTTAAAATTAAAATGTTAATCGTTTGTCTTGAAGAAAAAAATAATGAGCTGTAACCCTAAAGGCGATCATTATGGTATCGGTAATCTCATAATTGACATCGGAAACTGATAAAATATAGATTAGTGACAACCTAATTGATTTAGGTCTTGCCATCCATTCGTCTTCCAGATAAATTGTTTAACGTTATGAGTGCATTTTATATGTTTTGGCATTCTTGGGAGTGGAATACAAGGAACAATCACATTCAGGAGACAAAAAGACCCTTCTTGTGTAAATCTGAAGTGCGTT
>NC_089748.1:19431204-19468704 GCF_040412425.1 Macrobrachium rosenbergii
CTTCGGTGATATATATGAAAATATATTATTTCGAATGTAGACGAATTGGATATTAAAGACGTTTGTAACTTAATGCTTGTATATGAATCACGGGTGATGTATATATATATATATATATATATATATATATATATATATATATATATATATATATATATATATATATATATATATATATATATATATATATATATATATATATATATATATATATATATATATATATATATATATATATATATATGTATGTATATACAGAATCTGTGTGTAAGCTTGTTTGGTGCTGTTATCGTTGTATGTATGTGGTCCATCGCTCACCAAGAGAAAGGTTCAGTTAATAACGAAAGCAAGCTCTCTGTTTCATAGTGGAGTCGTCATTCATAAGAAGAGAAGCAAAGCAAAGACTGTAACATTCCACTCCGGAAAAAGGGTGCAACGTATAATCAAAACGAGAGATAGATTTAAAATGCACACATTAATCCTTCAGGGATATTATGCAGCCTTAAAATGCATGAATATGTGAATCTATTAAAATGCCAGGTAGATTAATCTATAATCTTACATTATAAAGAAAAGTAACTGACAAATGACATGTAACACGTCACACGTAAGGAAGATGAATAATAATAAATTCTGGGAGAAGAGAATTATGAGAATTTTTTATTAAAATTAGCATAGGAGAAACTTTAACTCTTTAAAACTTTCCAATTGAAGCATATATACATATCTGAAGAGGTTGCTTACAAGAACAGTTTTTATACCGAACAGAATTAATTCAGATATCAATTGCTGTGGATTAAAAAAATATTCAGAATAAAGAGAAATTGTCCATATTTGAAATGTTCAAATCAATTAACGATAAAAATAAAACGTCCTCTCCTGTTTGAAAATGATTTTAGTGATCGTGTAAATAATAACGTACATACATAACCACATGTACAATTGCATGAGTGAGATGAACACTATCCTGTGACTGCTGTTCATTTGTAAAGCACATCGACCATCAGTATTTTGCATCAGGAAATCGCAGTATTTACTTACACTCAATGCAAAACACCACATATGAAATAAACATACTTTGTTGAGTATAGCTACTGAAGACACATACGTGATTTTGTTTCTCTTCGTGAAATACAAGAGCCACAGTAAAGTTGGTTAGAGTAACTTTTTTTGGGCCGTTTAAGATATTTTTTGTCCGTTCTTAAAAATGTCCCCTAACGCTGCTTACTTCTGCCTTAGGTAGTCTCAGTTATACATTCATTCATTTCTTGTTCTTTTTAGCTTTTTCCAGGACTTCGTTGGAGATTGATCACTCTGACCACGATGAGTATTATTTATTGTCTTTATATTTCACAGCTGCATTTACGATTGAAAATCAAATGTGCATCTACTTTAACTAGTTTAATTTTTAAATAGCGATGCAGATACAAAATCATACAACATACAGACATGCAAGCAAATAATAGCAAACCTAAATAATCAGACAGTTGGTGTAAAACAAAGGAACACTGGCGGATAAATGAAACATTACGGCCACTTTCTTACACGATAATAACTTACATAAAATCCCGACTAACAATGAAATTCAGAATCCTTTCGGTTAAGGGCTGAAAGGTCAGTAGAAGTTATTGGACAAGCAACAACGCCTTGCTCTTCCAGCTGGTCCATTTCGCACCACATTTTATGGTGCCTTGTGACATACTTATAATGTAAAGGAATTGAGGTTTAAAACATTATCTTCATTGCCTTTTATTATAAAAGGCAATGAGGATAATGGTTGCATTTTTGCTTTTTTAGTATTTTTCTTTGTGTGCTTTAAGAATAACCCTCAAATCATTATTTATTTCTCATCTTATAGACTTTACCTACCCAAGGTAAATGTCAAGTAGCAGGTTTCTCTCTCTCTCTCTCTCTCTCTCTCTCTCTCTCTCTCTCTCTCTCTCTCTCTCTCTCTCTCTCTCTCTCTCTCTCTCGATAATAAGACGAAGAATTTTTATGATATCGGAGTATTATGAATCTTAGATAACAAGCTTTCTTTGACACTAGTGTACATCACAGCATAAATAATAAAATTATGCCGGTTTGTGGACGATGCAAGCGTTAGGTCATTGTACGTCAGCCAGTCGGAAAGGATATTCGGAACTTTTGGTCATGTACAGTATGTAATTATATAGCATCAACAATAATTGCAACGACATTAAAAGTAACAAGCACATAGTAAAAAACAATTACAGTTACTTTATGTTTGTCATTTTTATGGTTGCTGAAGTAATATATAGACATAGTAAGTGAAATGTATCCAAAATATTAAACTAGTGTCCTTCTTAACCTGAACTAAGGTTATTAAAAATATAGAGAGAAGGAATTATTTGTATTTGAATATCAGAAAAAGCGAATGACAATAACATACGGTAAATATGGGACAGTAACAAATTAAAGGGAAATGATCTATCATAGACTATTAGAAACCTTTCCTGGAAACCGTTTGTGCACATATTCCATGTATCTCAAAGTCTCCTATGAAACTGAGTGACGCACAATATTTTAAGACCATGGAGGCATTCCATAAGCGCTTTTGGTTCTCACTGAAACACATGCAGATTGATGATACTTCCCAAGAGAACCAGAGAAATGTCAAGAGAAATGACCGCTCAAAAGGAAGCCTTTCAACGGAGTAAAATCCCCAGTATCGCTTGCAGTATTGTCACCCATTACCAAAGCAGATTGTCCCAGCTCTTACTTCACCAACCTCTCTCCATTACATACCTCTCCTTCGTTCTCTCTTTCCCTTCCTCCCACTCACCGTCTAGAACCACTTGTTAAGCCCTCCTTTATATAGATGACATGATGGTTGCATAGAAGTTAAAGTCATCACCAAGAGACTTGAAGTAAATTCTTCAGTGTCCTTTTAAGCAAATCAAGGTTACCACATGGACAACAGTTAACTGAAGTGCTTTACGCGAATTGCAAAAAAAAAAAAAAGGACCTTTTGAAGATGATAAAAGGAACTTATCTTCTACACAGCTACAAGCAATCGAAATTTTGTACAAAAACATCCTTCACCTTCCCTTGAAACGAACCGTTCCTATTAGATGAGCATTTAATCAGTCTCCCTTTTCTTTATTTTGAATGTCAACCAATTTTTCCTCTCCGGAACATATTCATTCTATTCTCTTCTGGTCTCCTTTTCATCATCCATGCTTTACCCATCATTCAATCAGTGCTTGAAATCTTAGTTTCTTCCTCCCAGGAGGGTTTTCTTTATTTCTTATTTCTTTTTCCCTTTGCTGTTCATTTGTCAGTTCCTTCTTGACAAAAGTGAACACGATTCCTAAGTCTTCTTAAAGTGTTGTGAATACTTACACAAGAGTTGCCCCTTTTTCTCGTAAAAAAAATATATATATATTTCTTTTATGTCTCCAGCTGTCCATTTCTCGCCCTGAATATTTCTTCTTTCTGAAACGTTTCCCTTTTCCTTCCTGCCTTTTCTAACTGTACAGGACTTAGTACTGTAAGCCTTTTTCTTAAACCTATAGGTACAGTACTTAGTACTGTAAGCCTTTTTCTTAAACCTATAGGTACAGGACTTAGTACTGTAAGCCTTTTTCTTAAACCTATAGGTACAGGACTTAGTACTGTAAGCCTTTTTCTTAAACCTATAGGTACAGGACTTAGTACTGTAAGCCTTTTTCTTATAGGTACAGGACTTAGTACTGTAAGCCTTTTTTCTTAAACCTTAGGTACAGGACTTAGTACTGTAAGCCTTTTCTTAAACCTATAGGTACAGGACTTAGTACTGTAAGCCTTTTCTTAAACCTATAGGTACAGGACTTAGTACTGTAAGCCTTTTCTTAAACTTTTCTTAAATAGGTACAGGACTTAGTACTGTAAGCCTTTTCTTAAACCTATAGGTACAGTACTTAGTACTGTAAGCCTTTTCTTAAACCTATAGGTACAGGACTTAGTACTGTAAGCCTTTTCTTAAACCTATAGGTACAGGACTTAGTACTGTAAGCCTTTTCTTAAGGATAGGTACAGGACTTAGTACTGCAAGCCTTTTCTTAAACCGATAGGTACAGGACTTAGTACTGTGCAAGCCTTTTCTTAAACCGATAGGTACAGGACTTAGTACAAGCCTTTTCTTAAACCGATAGGTACAGGACTTAGTACTGTAAGCCTTTTCTTAAACCTATAGGTACAGGACTTAGTACTGTAAGCCTTTTTCTTAAACCTATAGGTACAGGACTTAGTACTGTAAGCCTTTTTCTTAAACCTATAGGTACAGGACTTAGTACTGTAAGCCTTTTTCTTAAACCTATAGGTACAGGGTACAGGACTTTTTTTAAACCTGTGGGTACAGGACTTAGTACTGCAAGCCTTTTCTTAAACCGATAGGTTCAGGACTTAGTACTGCAAGCCTTTTTCTTAAACCTGTAGGTACAGGACTTAGTACTGTAAGCCTTTTTCTTAATCCAATAGGTACAGGACTTAGTACTGCAAGCCTTTTTACAGGGACTTAATACTGGAAGCCTTTTTCTTAAACCTAAAGGTACAGGACTTAGTACTACAAGCCTTTTTCTTAAACCTATAGGTACAGGACTTAGTACTGCAAGCCTTTTTCTTAAACCTATAGGTACAGGACTTAGTACTACAAGCCTTTTTCTTAAACCTATAGGTACAGGACTTAGTACTACAAACCTTTTTCTTAAACCAATAGGTACAGGACTTAGTACTGCAAGCCTTTTTCTTAAACCAATATGTACAGGACTTAGTACTGCAAGCCTTTTTCTTAAACCAATATGTACAGGACTTAGTACTGCAAGCCTTTTTCTTAAACCATTAGGTACAGGACATAGTACTGCAAGCCTTTTTCTTAAACCTATAGGTACAGGACTTAGTACTGTAAGCCTTTTCTTAAACCTGTAGGTAGAGTACTTAGTACTGCAAGCCTTTTTCTTAAACCTATAGGTACAGGATTTAGTACTACAAGCCTTTTTCTTAAACCTATAGGTACAGGACTTAGTACTGTAAGCCTTTTTCTTAAACCTGTAGGTACAGGACATAGTACTGTAAGCCTTTTTCTTAAACCTATAGGCACAGGTCTTAGTACTGTAAACCTTTTTCTTAAACCAATAGGTACAAAACTTAGTACTATTAGCCTTTATCTTAAACCTATAGGTACAGGACTTAGTATTGTAAGCCTTTTTCTTGAACCAATAGGTACAGGACTTAGTACTGTAAGCCTTTTTCTTAGACCGATAGGTACAGACTTTGTACCTATCGGACTTAGTACTGGAAGCCTTTTTCTTAAACCAATAGGTACAGGACTTAGTACTGCAAGCCTTTTTTTAAACCTATAGGTACAGGACTTAGTACTACAAGCCTTTTTCTTAAACCTATAGGCACAGGACTTAGTACTGTAAGCCTTTTCTTAAACCTGTAGGTACAGAACTTAGTACTACAAGCCTTTTTCTTAAACCTATAGGTACAGGACTTAGTACTGTAAGCCTTTTTCTTAATCCTATAGGTACAGGACTTAGTTTTCTTAATCCAAGACTTAGTACCTTTTCTTAAACTGATAGGTACAGGGCTTAGTACTGTAAGCGTTTTTCTTAAACCTGTAGGTACAGGACATAGTACTGTAAGCCTTTTCTTAAACCTATAGGCACAGGACTTAATACTGTAAACCTTTTTCTTAAACCGATAGGTACAGAACTTAGTGCTGTAAGCCTTTATCTTAAACCTATAGGTACAGGACTTAGTATTGTAAGCCTTTTTCTTGAACCGATAGGTACAGGACTTAGTACTGTAAGCCTTTTTCTTAGACCGATAGGTACAGACTTTGTACTGTAAGCCTTTTTCATAAACCTATAGGTACAGAACTTAGTACTATAAGCCTTTTTCATAAACCTAAAGTACAGGACTTAGTACTGTAAGCCTTTTTCTTAAACCAATAGGTACAGAACTTAGTATTGTAAGCCTTTTACTTAAACCTATAGGTTCTGGACTTAGTACTGTAAGCCTTTTTCATAAACATAAAAGTACAGGACTTAGTACTGCAAGCCTTTTTCTTAAACCTATAGGTACAGGACTTAGTACTGCAAGCCTTTTTCTTAAACCGATAGGTACAGGGCTTAGTACTGTAAGCCTTTTTCTTAAACCTGTAGGTACAGGACATAGTACTGTAAGCCTTTTTCTTAAACTTATAGGCACAGGACTTAGTACTGTAAACCTTTTTCTTAAACCGATAGGTACAGAACTTAGTACTGTAAGCCTTTATCTTCAACCTATAGGTACAGGACTTAGTACTGTAAGCCTTTTTCTTGAACCGATAGGTACAGGACTTAGTACTGTAAGCTTTTTTCTTAGACCGATAGGTACAGACTTTGTACTGTAAGCTTTTTTCATAAACCTATAGGTACAGGACTTAGTACTGTAAGCCTTTTTCTTAAACCAATAGGTACAGAACTTAGTACTATAAGCCTTTTTCATAAACCTAAAGGTACAGGACTTAGTACTGTAAGCCTTTTTCTTAAACCAATAGGTACAGGACTTAGTACTGTAAGCCTTTTTCTTAAACCTATAGGTTCTGGACTTAGTACTGTAAGCCTTTTTCATAAACCTAAAGGTACAGGACTTAGTACTGTTAGCCTTTTTCTTAAACCAATAGGTATAGGACTTAGTACTGTAAGCCTTTTTCATAAACCTAAAGGTACAGGACTTAGTACTGTAAGCCTTTTTCTTAAACCAATGGGTACGGGACTTAGTATTTTAAGCCTTTTTCATAAACCTAAAGGTACAGGACTTAGTACTGTAAGCCTTTTTCTTAAACCGATAGGTACAGGACTTAGTACTGTAAGCCTTTTTCTTAAACCTAAAGGTACAGGACTTAGTACTGTAAGCCTTTTTCTTAAACCGATAGGTACAGGACTTAGTACTTAAGCCTTTTTCTTAAACCTACAGTACAGGACTTAGTAGTGTAACCCTTTTTTTATTAAACCTATAGGTACAGCACTTAGTACCGTAAGCCTTTTTCTTAAACTATAGGTACAGGACTTAATACTGTAAGCCTTTTTCTTAAAATATAGGTACAGGACTTAGCACTGTAAGCCTTTTTCTTAAATCTGTAGGTACAAGACTTAGTACTGTAAGCTTTTTCTTAAACCTGTAGGTACAGGACTTAGTACTGTAAGCCTTTTTCTGAAACTTGTAGACAGGTACCGTAAGGTTTATAGGGGCTCAAGTCAGCCGTCTTTCTCTTGGTCAAATTGTCTCTTCTATTTTACCGGTTTCAAAATCATATACGTTCCTGTAGGAGGAAAGGCCCTCTCCAATATATGTTGGTTTATTATAAAACAACAATAAAAAGAGGCAGACGAATCTTTCATATTTCTGCAAAAAATATGACGAGATTGCACTGAATGATTATTCCATTTCAAATAAAGGGACAGTTTGAAATAAATGACGAGATCCTGCCGACTTTGCCTTGATTTTTCTTCGAAGCTTTAATGCAAAGTCATAATTAATGAGCAGTCAGCAGGTATTCAGGGCATATTGTTGATCAGGACGGACTGCTGTTAATGGCACTCAGGAATACACCTGGGACAGGGTTGTAAAAGCAAAAGTAAATGGAATGGGACCTTTTGGCAGTGCTATATATATATATATATATATATATATATATATATATATATATATATATATATATATATATATATATATATATATATATATATATATATATATATATATATATATATATATATATATATATATATATATATATATATATATATATATATATATATATATATATATGTATATATATGTGTGTGTGTTTCCACTTCCGAGGAATTTTCCTTGGTTCAAAGAATTTTAGGGTCGTCAAGGACGATTTCAAGGAATTACATAAATAAAAATATTTTCAACGAATTTTTTTTCATTTTACGTCAGGAATTGTCAAGGAATTTTTTATACGTTCGAGATGTAAAATATAGATAATGCATTTGAAAAACTCAAATGTTATGTACTACCGACTAAATATCAGTAATATCAGAAAGCATTATAAGCTCTCTGTTATGTAGCTGTGTTTCAGCTCATTATTGCACAAATTCACTAAGGTCTACAGTGCTTGTTTCATTACATTTCTACCTGTACGATATTTGTTCGATTCCGGTCAGCCGTGACTACACGCAACTGACGTGCTGTCGTCTTGGGTCTGCAATCTGAACTGATTCATGTTCCTTACTGCCACCTTACACAACGTGATTTGGTTTCTGTGTCTATGTTCTCAGTTCTGTCTTCTCCACTCTCTCTCTCCCCAGGTGGCCACTAACACAATGAAGCAGCCATGCTCACTAATAATAGAATTTGAAGCTTTTGGTTAATATGTGATATGTTATCAATTATATGATTCAGCTTATTGTTAATAAGCATTTCCATGATCTAACTGAACATAGTGGTATTGTCATGTAGATGGCAACAAATAAGACCAGTAGTAGTGTAGAGTAATTGCCATAACGGTTAAGGAGCAACTTGGAAAAGTGCAACCCGTTGTTGACAAATCTTGTCATCATCTCATAGCTGAAAAAAGAGAATGGCAGTGAAAGCTGTGCCGTCTTGTAAGGCGTGCAGTGTAAAACTTTCGTCTGCTAAAAATAATTATACTGCGATGAATAATTTGATGTTACTTTTTCGTGAAATGAAGCAAAGAAAGCCATACATGTATCACTACTTCTGAGAATAAATGAACTGAAAGGAACAATTTAATATTTCTTGTTTTCTAGAATTAATCAAGGAAAGCTATACATAACTATTTCTGAGAATAGATATCCTGAGCAAAGTGTGGTCTTCATGTCCTACTATTTGATATTTCATCTCTCAAAATAAGTGTTCGAAGTTATTAAGCATTCTGCGCAATTATTATTTTTTCATAGTATGAATGACTGAAATTAATCAAGGAAGAAATAAAGACAAATGAAATGGCTGCCAAGGAAATTCAAGGGAAATCAAGGAATTTCCGCAGTCGTTTCAAGTTATGTCAGCGAGTGCAAGCACTGATATATAGATAAACTGCATTTCAACCTACGATTCTCATCATTCTTCCCCAAAACGAAAAGAAAAAACCCAATATACATAAATACACACTGCTGCAGAGAAAGCGATCAAGAGAGAGTGAAAAACTCGTCTTAAAAACACTCGAGGAAGCTCATATCACGTTTCCCCCAAAAGAAAACAAAAGCTAATGGCTTCTCTCTTCCTTGTTATCAGATTCATAATTACTCGTGAGAAAGGTAGTTAGCTTCAAGAGGAGAGACCAAACGACATAAAGAAGGAACAGACAGAGAGAGAGAGAGAGAGAGAGAGAGAGAGAGAGAAAGTGATAATTACGCACATAACATTTCAGAATCTCTGAAGTAGTTCTGAGAATCCTACGCTCATAGGAATATTTGGCATCGTATCCTCTGAAGAATAAGGAAGAAGTTGAAAAGTAGCAATACATCTTTGTAGACTTTTTGCAGTTTAACATTTCATGAGATTTGATACCATTATATGGGACAGATGGAAATCTTTATGATTACCCGCGTTGTAATATTTTAATTTCGGCCTTTTTCTGTGTAAAGTTATTAAGGTGACGTGGGCCCTTTGTGCTTCAAATTTCCATGCTTTGTCTGCGAAACCGCTTGAAGAACGTTAGCTAAGTTAAGAATATCTTAGTTTAACCAGACCACTGAGCTGATTAACATTATGACGAGAAATGAATTTCTATCACCAGAAATAAATTCCTCTAATTCTTCATTGGCCAGCCGGAGACTCGAACGCTGGGCCAACAGCGTGCTAACCGAGAGCTCTAACCACCCCTCCAATGAAGAACTTAAGAACGTTAGCAATAACAGTATAATTCCACAGTCTTTAATTCGAACAAAATTACTCATATGTTCGTAGGTGGACACTACACCGAACCTTACTGTATATTCACAACTAATGAACTGATGAACTTCGGTCAAGAGCTAAAATATTTAGATGATCTATTTTTAAATGAGATCATCCAATTTCTTGGCCCACAACTCTAGGCTATACTGTTTGATTAAAAATTATCACATACTGGAGCATGATTTCAGTCGCTTAGCAAAACGAACTTTCTGGAACGGCTGTTTGTAACCAGAGAAGGCTAAGTGTAGTCCGTATTGTCACCATCATTCATTAGACTTGTCTTATGACTCTTAACTTCTAATGTGGCTCACATTACTCAGCTATCTCAGAACACTTATTATGAACTGATGCCGGAAATAATCTACAGTATTAGGGAGACTCGAATTAGTACCAAAGCCGTAGGTCATTTTCGCTGTTTAAAACGAAAACTGTTAATAAGAGTAAAATTCAGATATCTCGCTGATATTTTTCTTCTTTAGGTTATTTCAGATATAAAAAACAGTGACGTACCCTTCAGGAATTATATTTCATTAAAGGACACTCCTAAGGGGAAGTGAATAAGTATCTCATTAATAGTGTTAACATATATCATTTAGTTATTCAGTTTCAGCTTCAGTATGCTTTGAAAAGAAATGTGACATCTCTGCACTCCATGACCTCGAAAGTAAAATGCATCCAAAATAGATATAAGCTTGTGAAGCTACGTCAAAGTCAATCAAAAAATTAAAAGATGAAATCGCGAATCGGATTGAGATCTTCTGATGGGAAATTATTTTTTAGCTCCATTGCAGTGGAATATATTAATATTGAAAACCAGTTGTAAATATAAACTACGAATCACATACAGAATGTCAATATACGAGATTTTGACTAAAGGCAGCTTAGTAGTCACATCCCAGTTGTTTTTAAACGTTCCATTCTCTACTGTACACTGAGTAATGCATGAACTATGGCTATAAGCAATCTCATTAGCATCTGAAACATGAATGTACAACCACAGTGTCCTCAGTTTGACCCCTCATAACACAGGTCCTCCAAAACAGATTTTTTTTTCAAGAAACAATAAGATTTTAGTAATGTCAATCAGTTTCTTTGACTATTATAAATAATTTAATAATGGGTATTTTATAGATTATAGAAATATAAAGAAAATAAAATCCTGTTTCACCAACATCCCAGCGGGCAAACGAGGCACAAGAACAGGGGTGTCAATGAAAGACCTTCCTCCCAACTCTCTCTCTCTCTCTCTCTCTCTCTCTCTCTCTCTCTCTCTCTCTCTCTCTCTCTCTCTCTCTCAAAACTAAATTTCATGACAAAGTATTCACATTAAGTATAAATGATAATAATAATTGAATAACGGAACTTGCAAAAAACCAGCAGCCTACACTAAAATTATATCGAAATAAACAATTCTTTAGATACAAAAGTAATTGTCTGAGAAAAGCGCAGGAATTTTTTCCGTTAAACTCAGGAGAAAATAATGTATACTGTTTGAGCAGTTGTCTGATTTTGACGAGTGAACTAATGCATTTATAATGTGATGAACTGAGTTGTTTAGAAGGTGAACAGGCATGCGCATCTCATTTACGTGAAGAATTACTCGTTGGGCTAACAAGGAAAATTATTACATTAAACAGACTGGATTCTAACTATAATCATCTAATAATAATATTCATTCGATAACACTTTTTCTTAATATGTTTAATAATGACTATTTTGAGTGCCTACGGACATTTTTACCCTTCCTCTAAAGTCCCCTTATCTTTGGTAACTTCAAAACTGTTAGGTAAAACTGTTTAGTCTCTTCCGTCCAGATTTTGATTTTGCTCCTGGCTGTAGGTGAATGACCATGTAGGTTCTGATAAAAGAATAAAAAGAGGGTGAGCTTTACAGCAACATAAGCACATTACAGTTTCTTTTGTCCCTGACTCTGGGGTCTTTGACCTATTTATTGGGCGTGATTAGAAAAAATTTCCTAGGGTTATTTGAAACTTGGAGTATTTGCTTACGAATCTAAGACATTCTCCAGCGAAGAGTTTTATTACTTTGAATTATGTAATTTGATGACCTATTTACGCTGGGTTCTTAAATGAAAATTAAATGTAATTTCTAAGTATCCTTGCACATATGAATCTCATCCGTCTTAGAAACCAGAGGGAAAATTGTGGCCTTCATTCATAAAAATTATGTGGCATGTCACGTCTCTTCTTGAATACTTGATTCCATTCTGTAAATGAAACCTTGGCAGCACCATTTTCTACTCAGCCTAATATTCTAGGTTTAGTGTCATTCAAATTCGTTTTTATTCTTCCCTTCATAGTATATTACATAACTAGGCAAGATCAGCTCCTCTCATAGGTGTTACTGACCCTCTCATCGTTTTTGGTACTGATGAGGAATCAGCCTCACGAAGCAGCAGTTCATGTCATTCACATTTTAATTGTGAATAACAAAGTATGAATCATGCAGCAACCTGCTATATTTCGTTAGTATATGTTTTAATTATTGGAAGAAGAAGAAAAAAATCACCTGGTCTGTATTATTACCCTACCAATAGTAATACAATATCTCAAACAATGAAACGTAGACAACGTAATATAGTTTTTATTATCGCCTTTATCTTTGATTTTGTGACATTATCTAATTCAGATAATTAGATAATCAATTAACTTATTTTTCCATTTATATACTAGTTATATAGCTACAACCTAAAGAACGCCGGTTGGTCAAACAGAACGCTACAATGCCCAAGAAAAAACTGAGAATCAAAGCAGAAACTATGAAAGAGAAATTAAAAGAAGATAGATTATTCTATTACTAGAGAAGCATGCTATGAGGCACTTACAGTGAAATTCAGGTTATAACAGCAATGAAGTCCTCAAACCCTTCAGGAAAAAGGTTACATAAAGAAGAATGCCCCCATTATGGTAGAAAATCATATCAATGCTGAGCGTTTTTCGCCTAAGGCGAACGACTGCACACCCTGTTTCTGAAGAGACATTATGAAGAAGTTCTGTCATCAAGACTAATGTTGTACACCATACGACAAGTCCTCCAAGCTACACACATACATGTAGAGGGCCGTTATAAGAAATTATCATTGCTGTGAAACTTGTGGGTTAAGCGGTGGGCCAGCCAATCAGCGCATTTGTTATTGTCTCGTGAGAATCGGTTAGCGATCGGAATGCTCCGTAAAAAACAACCTTATTGCTATTATCGTCGGCATTGTTAACCATCGCGCGGCAGTATTAACTCTATAACGAGTGTAAACATCGTAGGTTCGATGGAAGTGTGTGTTGTGGCCTGGCCATCTCCGGTTGTACAAAAAAGTAAAAAGTTAAAAATATCTCGTGTGTTTTCTTCTGTTGTAAAGATCCAGCAATTCTGGATGATGTTTCGTGTTCAGAGAATGATGTTGGTGATGATTTTTAGCTTTTTCCAGTAACAGATCTCGGTAATAGTGTTGTTAATGAGCAAAGTAGTGTCATAAAAAGTGAGGGTAAAGCGTAAAGCAGTGATATTAAAAAGAACGGAAAAGGGAAATGTAAAGGGAAGGATAGTAGTGTAAAAAAAAAAAAAAAGAGAGAGAAAAGATCTCATTACTGTTACGATTATTATGACAGTAACTCCTCAGATGACGAGTCGGTGTACCCTCTATAACTGTGGTAATAATACAGAATGTGATGGTCCATCCTCTAGTTCCACTAGCAGCCCCTACATGTGGGTAAGTGTGCCACCCCATCAGTTTTGGGGTCCGTTACTGCCAGTACCACCACCAGCAGTGGTTCCCAACCTGGGGAACATTCTATTAATCGGGCTGAACACTCGGTACGTAAGGAAAAAGGAATAAAACGGTTAGCAGATCAGAAACACAGGTTACTAACGTTGCTGAAAAACAAAAATTTGGACTGTCCTGCACAAGCTTTCTTGAGAACACTTAAAAAAAAAAAAAACCCTTTCCAGCCAAAAGGGCGGCCCCTCTTGTAAGTGTGGGAACGAGTGCTATCCCTAAGTGGAAGGTGAGGTGATTAGTGTGATTTTCAAAGCATGCTGGTCAATGTCTATGTCAATAGCTCCAAAAAATCATTACAGGGTACCCATCAAGAGGAACTGGTCTGAGGGCGAGAAAGCAGAGGACGTGGACAGTGAGCTACTCCGTTTCCTTCAAGGGCAATCCGCACTGCTACCTTCCTATCCTTTCATGCATTAAGAAGAAAACAATAAAGGACCTGAGGAACATCAGCCTCCCATACCAGGAAAATAACAGGTCGTCCATGAAACTATTCAACTTTTGCCGGTATGGACCAGCCGCTACACCCGTGAACACACCTTGAACCAGCAAAGTTTGGAGTCTTACACCTGTATCAGGGTTCTGTGCGGAGTCTGAATTAATTAAATAGATGTCAGAAAGCATGATGTCGCCGAGGTGAAGGTAGAACATTTTAACAAGATATTCAGTTGTCATTGATAATATCTGTATGTGTTCTGAATAAGAATGCCGCAACACCATCTCGAAAGTAGGGGGGCTGGAACAGATGTTTCTCACCTTGAAAGAGAACAACAGGCACATAGTAAATAAATATTTCCGTATGACAGTTGTTTAATGACTGCCAAACTCTGTGACGACGACTAGGTCTGTGTCATAGACCGTGCATGGTTTCGTCTTTCAGTCAATTCGGCGTACTAAAAACGCAAGCTGTGGCGCAACTTTTCAATATTACCGGCCTCCCCAGCTCCTTATTGATGGTCCTGGCCAGTCTGTGGATTATCATTACTATCTACTCTACCAAATCAATAAACGAGACGAGAATTAAAATTTTGTGTACAAAACTATTTTTGTCATTATCCATTTTTCATGCGTTTTCATCCATTAATGATTATTTTTTATGCATTAATCGCCATTACCTTTCTTATTAATCATTATCCACGAGTTTAGTAGGATTATTGTTAACGTAGTCCATTTTTTTTATGAATAGTCTGTGACAGTTTGATTTTTTCGAATTTTTCTTTCATTAATGATCACTGCCTTCATTAATCATTATTCTCAGGTTTGTCTGAATTATTGCTAACTACGTGTGACCGTTATTGTTTTGGGATTTTTTGTATTAACCACTGTTATCTTCATTATTAATCATTAACCATGCCATGAAGATTATTATAAACACTCCATTACAAATTTATTAAAGTTATCGATATTTGTTTACTATGTGATAATATTCTTGAAAGCTTTGTTCAAAAAGGAAAACTTCCAGGGAGGTTTTGAAGTAATTTTTTTTTATTACCTTGCAACTTTGTACAACAACACAAAGTAAAGATATAAATAATATCTAGGGGGTTTTTACCATATCAGCATGATAAAACATTTTAGTATACAAATGGGAGAATTAGAAAAATATATCAGACAACTAATTAGATTTTTTTCTGAAAATTGCTATGTAGGCGTAATTTAGACAGAATTAGCTTCAATTAAAAGAACTATAAGGTTATAGCGTCGCAAATAACAATGTTATTTACTTGACAATAATTGTAAGTTAATATATTTCATGCAGTCTTTCGTAAGTAGTATCATTTGTTATAAGAAGACAGTTATCCTGGAAAGTTTATATTTCCAGGCTTTACTGGCATTTAATGTTCTGGCTTTTTATTTCGAAGATACAGTTTATAATCTCTCTGGTCAGTGTTGAAATAAACAGCGTTGAAAGTGATATTTTATCCAAGAGACTATGTAAATTAAAGAGAATGTCTATATCAGTTATGTTTGATTCTCATTAATGCTCATTTCGATGGATAATTCACGATATTCTGCAGGCAGGAAAGTTAAATTCAGAACACAAAAGTCGAGCTGATGCAATGGCAATAGATATGCCTAATTGAAATTATTGCTTGAACGTACGCGGTATTTTGAATCGGGGCGATAAATCCACTTTTAATGATTGTTTTGGAAACTGAGAGTTGCTTTGGATTTCTGCTACACAAATCTGGAAATAGATTAAGGGACCTAGTGCTAATTTCAGTTAATCAGTTTTATTTACATTACTGAGATAAGAAGAGAAAATTCATGTTCAGGAAAAGATTATAATAATGAACATGAGTATTCTGATCGTTTTTTGCATCTGGTTCGTTTCATGGAGTATTAAGTATTACAATATATGGTAAATATAAAGTTCATATGGAATGTATTTCTCTAACGCCTGTTCTTGTCTCGTACAATACGGCCAGTTACAGTAAAGCTTGATATTTGGTTCCATTTCTGTAACTTTTTTTCTAAAAAGTATTTTCTTCCAAACTCATCCCTATTTGTTAGATAGAATTATCCAAGACCCTGTTCAGTATACGGTTAGCCTCGATGTTACAACTTGTTTTGGGTAAGATTTTTGGTAAACCTTGTTTTACCTATCAAGGCTCTGGTGGGAAGGATTTAAAAAGGCTTTTAAAATTATCTGTGCAGGACGCAGACTTTTTTTTAGTTAATGGAAGTTATTAAAACCGGCTGACGGGGTCGCCATAGGGTCTACTTTGGGTTCAGTTTTAGGAAATATTCTTACGTGACATTTGGAGGAGCGTCTCTCTGATGGGTGTCAACCAACGTCTCGTCCTGTTTACTACAAACGTTATGTGAATGGTGCTTATGTTCCCTTTATCAAACGGGAATGTTGCTGAGCAATTTTAAAAGTTGGCCTTATAATTTCTACTCTCATGTTAAGTTTACTACTGAATACGAAAATAACAACGGCAGTTTTGTTTTTGCTTAATAACCAGGTCTGACCAACATTCTTGATTCATCCTCCGCATACCGCAAAGAAGGTTTGGCTCTAATGTTTTTGAAGCGCCCCTTTTTTGATTTTGAAATCAACACCATTTGCTATCCAAATTTTTATTCGATAAGTACCTCAGGAAATTTGTGAATAATAAGTTTCAGCCTACAATACCGATTCCTCCTGTACCAGAACTTCATTTTAATGTACCCGTAAGCTTTTCCACCCGAAGCTTACAAAAAAGTAAAGGAAGACTAAAAGGACTTGATTTCTGTAACCTAGGATGCTATTTGTCAATGAATGACAATGAGCGAACAGTGCTTTTATAACAAACCAATATTACATATAATTCCTAGATGACCTGTCGTCATTGTTTCGGTAAGGAAAATCAATAACCGCTGTTATGTTTCAATACGGGAAAAGTTGGGGGATTGTGAGTCAGTTTTCGAAGGCACAGTTTTACAGCAGAGTGCCAAATGCTTGAATAAAGAAGGTGTCAGTTCGCAAATGCGTTATGACAAAAAGCTGCATGCGTGAGATCGAAAAAAACAAGTGAAATATGCGCCGATGTTTCTTCGGCGCAATCGAGTTTTCTGTACAGCGTATAATCAAGGCCACCGAAAACAGATCTATTTTTCGGTGGTCTCGGTATAATGCTGTATGAGCCGCGGCCCATGAAACTTGAACCACGGCCCGGTGGTGGCCTGTACTATATAGTTGGCAGACGTACGATCATGGCTGACTTTAACCGTAAAGAAAATAAAAACTACTGAGGCTAGAGGGCTGCAATTTGGTATGTTTGATGGTTGGAGGATGGATGATCAACATACCAATTTGTAGCCCTCTAGCTTTACTAGTTTGTAAGATCAGAGGGTGGACAGGAAAAGTGTGGACAGACAGACAAAGCCATCTCAATATTTTTCTTTTACAGAAATCTAAAAATGGTAAATTTTTCAACTTCTCACTTTCAGTTCTCAATGACCCAAAAATGAATATACTGGATGAAATAAAATTTTACCAGAATTTCATTATCAAAATATCAGTAGAGTGCTCTCAGGATCATATTCAAGATCGTTTCTTGCTATTTGTTCTGAACTGAATTAATCAAAGTTTTGTTATCCGGTTTCGTGGGAGCATTTCTTTTTTTCCAGTTTTAATTTTCCTCGTCGATTTTCTTAAACAGTAAAACTCACTCCGTCATCCTTTTTTGCATACTTTGAGTGATATATCTCCATGTTATCGTAAATAATGTTAACATTTACTTCGAAGACGTGCGGTCATATTTTTCTAGGTAACGTTCACGTCAAACGGGTATTGCCAATAATGTTTTTTCGATATGGTCATATAACCCACTTTCTTTTTTACAGACGCCGTTGCACTTGACACTACTAATTTCAAATAAGACATATTATTTAGTCCGTGGAATTCATTAAAGTATCATATAAGAGCATTTTTCTATGAAAAATCATATATAGAATGAAATCAACTGGCTATGAGAGCAACTCTAATATAAATTATGCCAATTAGTATGTCTTACACCAATAAAAAATTATTCGCCACAGATATACTGAACCGCTTCTTTCCTCTGCAAATATTTCAAGAAATTTGTTATGTTCTTGATCTCATTATGTCGGACGCATATCCATGTTCAGTACTTTCCATTTTTTCATTATTAAATGAGAAAAATACAATTCATGAAGCGGAAATAATATTATTGGATAACTGTTCAGGATTTCTAGATTTTTTTGCAAACAATATTTCAAATAATAGAAAATCATCCTTCAGTTACGTAGCTTTTCTTATGTATGCCCACTTTTTTTGTCAGTTTAGCTGGCCTCTTTCTTATGTATGTATATATATAATATATATATATATATATATATATATATATATATATATATATATATATATATATATATATATATATATATATATATATATATATATATATATATATATATACATACATATATGTATACATACATACATATATATATATATATATATATATATATATATATATATATATATATATATATATATATATATATATATATATATATATATATATATATATATATATATATATATATATATATATATATATATATATATATATATATATATATATATATATATATATATTATATATATATATATATATATATATATATATATATATATATATATATATATATATATATATATATATATATATATATATATATATATATACATACATACATACAACCAAGTTGCAAATAGGTGCAGACCAAGGGCGACATCAGGTCCCAGGTTGACTAAGAAAACAGGCCAGTTTCTGCATTTGCCTTATCTTTATTCCGACGTTTCGTAATAATTACTACCTTTATTACATCTTCTCGGAATCTGTCAATAAACATGGTAAAGTTATAAAACAATCTGAAATTTGTCAAAAATCATAAAATAGTAAAAAGACTAAAATTTACAATTGCAAAGATATATTTAAAAGCTAAGACCGCCGACCAACCTTCAGTTCAGAGAAAGGAAGACTTGACACGAGAGAAAACAAAATGAGACACGTTAGCCAAGATACATTTGGATCGAAGAGGTTTGGGTATTCAACTGGGGAACTAGCTACTTAATGAGCAACGCCTCTAGAATGGGTAGTTCGTGAGGGTTTTGCGTTTGCCCTATGATGTAAAGTCGTCTCTCTCGATATGAGTTTTGCAGACCTTTGCATGATTCCTGATGTTCGAATTCTCAGGGTTGGAGAGCCTATTCTTAAAATATTCCAAAAGGTAATTTATTTCCTGATTAAAGGAATGCCACTTTGATATAATGAAAAATGCCCTATGGAATAGAGTTGACACTGAATTAACATTAAACTTATAAAAACATGAGTTGTAATAATTAGACCCTAAACCCGTAAAAGTTTTCTTTCTAAAAACAGAGGTGTTAAAAGAACCATTCTCTCTTGTTACAAGTACAATCACTCAAAAAAGTTTTGCAACATACATCAAAACTTTTCGGACAACAGCTTATAATAACGACATCTGGCGCTATTTGGCAACTCGGAGGTAAGCACATGAAACGACTGAACACTAGTGGTGGGTCCGAGAAATTACCTGCAGTTTCCCTTAAACAGGGCTTTTTCTGATACTGCTTACTGTTGTCATACTTTACTTAATTAAAGGATGTTACTATAATACTTCAGAGGTCTTCGCTGTCCTTATGTTTTAATGTTTTCATCTCCAACTACCATCACTATCGTAGTTTTATCTCCTTCATATGTGTGAACTTTGTAGACATAGGCCTACGACTGTTTTAAGTTGAACTATTAGTCTTATTAATTAACATCAACAAATACGACTTTTGTAAAAATTGCTTCCACATTATTATTAATAAAATTTTTGAATGACTAATCCTATGTATATTGTGAACTAGTGCAACTTAATATAAAATATACTGAACTAGACTAACAGATTTCACGTCTATTTTTGTAATACAGAATATAATCGCACACACACATACATACACACACACACACACACACACACACACACATACATATATATATATATATATATATATATATATATATATATATATATATATATATATATATATATAATATATAATGCCGTTATCGTGTGTAATTTCTCATTTCTTTCATTGCTACTTAGGCCTATCATTTTGATGCCTCTTATGAAGTTAACTGAATATATATATAACACCTATTTTTGTATTTCTTATTATCTAAGTTTCTAAAGAATTAAAATTAGAAAGACGTTCAGCATTAATTTAGTTAATGCTAAATGCCAGCAGTGAAGAAGACTACCATGCTCATCAGTGGAGAATGTCTCCTCATCGCAAAAGATGACTCTTACAGAAATCATCGGCAACTGGATTATATTAAAACGCAAACCCTACTAGCCTCTATTCTTTGTGTTTCGCTGATATGAAGTGCTTTTTGGCAGGAGTATGATGAAATAATATCTTGGTCTCATGTAGCCTGTTACGGATGGTTTGAGCCGCAACTTGAAGGGAAAGCGTAATGTTCTCTCTTTATAGCAACACCGGCTGTCAGGGGAGTTAGGCGGAGCTCCTTCAGTGATCATCCGATGGTGATCTTTAACTGTAGTGCAACAATGGGGTCGTCCTCCACTTTTTACAATGAATTTATCATATTTCCTCGTTCTCTCTGTTGTTTTATCCCTCTATACATGGTTGTTTTATTTACACTAAGCTGCCGAGCAATATCTACAATAGAGACATTAGTCTTATGCAAGCTAACGATTGTGGTGCAGCTGAGCCTGTTGCCTATCTTATTGGTGCAAGTAACGAGACAGTTTAGTTTAACTTTCCTGCCCGAATGTGGAGTCACACGATAACATACGACGTTATGAGATTTTTTCTTTTTTGTTTTTGACAACAACAGTTGTTGAATTCTTTCTTTCTTTATTTATATATAATTTCATTGATGATTATTCAACATTATTTTATTAGTCAATAAGCTTTTATCTGGATTCGAAATATAGTTTCTTCTTTGACTCTTTTGCCCAATCATCTGAAGTGAAATGTTTCTAAATGTTTCGTCATTTTTCGTAATATGAATTTTTCACTCACCATTCTTTTTTATATTGTTAACCGTATGATTAATAACCAAAGTCGAATAAGAAAATTACATTTCCTCGTAAATATCATAAGAACAAATTACTGTTAGGTGAACGAAAACTTCTGGAACATGTTGCAAAACATTTTTGAGTGACTGTACATCTAAAAAAGGTGGGTGACCACTTTCCTCTCTTTCCACAGTGGATTTAATATTGTTATGGCCTCCCTGGAGGATCATCATCTCAGTTTTCGGCCTGGTTTTTATGTAAGGATATGGACTCCGTTTTAGAGCATACGCTAATTCTCAGCATAACAGTATTAAATTCACTTGCGTGTCATGAAGTAATTAAAAACAGTTGAAACGTAGTTTCGACTATAAAACAATTCCAACCATCATAAAATGAAATTAAGTATATTTTAACTTGTGGTGCAGTCTGTTAGAAATGAAGAGCATCTCAAAGTATCATGACCCCTCTAGACAAATTAAGTCTTCATTAAGACTGTTATGACGATGCATTATGGTCAAAAGAGGAACAATGTGCTACTATTGGAAAAGTTATACTTTCACTTAAATATCTCAAAGAATGCGAGAGCTTTTCTTCAAAGTGAAATGGCTCCATTCTCGACTCTGAGAGGGCCATTCAGTTTCTCCTAAAATTGCCATAACTCCCATACTACTTAATCACTGTCCTTTCCGTTAACTGGTGGTGTCTTAAGCATCCTTCTTATTTTAAGTATTAGATGAAAAGGTACCTGGGGCACAATCATTTCTGTTTAAATCTGTTGATCACCCGTATGAAAGCACATTAGTCCACGAACTGCACAGTAATGACCGAGATCGTATTCTTCGCGTTTTGTGTAGCATAAGCATTAAGGGCACGTTTCAGGTTCAGTTATTACGCAGTTTTCCAACTAATCGGTTCAGTCAGCAGACATTATTCTCGACACTGGGTCTATATTGGGCACGGGAAACAACGTTATGTGTGGACTGGAATATTGGGAGATCTGATAGTTAGTCAATACTTTTTCTTCTTGCATTGTTACCGGTGAACCATACCTCATATTTTAAAAGACATTGTTTTGCGAACAAATGAGCTACCGCTAGGAAATCTGAGAAATTTGGGGACCACCTCACCCTCATAGATTTGAAATAAAACGGTTCCATTAAAATAGACTGGTCAGCTTGACGTAATTGAACAGTCATTCAGACCTCCACATCCCAGTACTCAGGAATTTTTAATCGGAACGCCTTAAGCTAGGAATGGAGGAAGACTGGTTTGCGAATATTGTATAATATAATTAGGAAATGTTGGAAGGAAGAAGAGGAATACTTAGAAGGTACAGGATACATGGCTTGGTATCGGTATGAGGCTGCGAGGGACGTACAGTAATATTCAGGAAGGAACAAAATACGAGGGGAGTTTACTGTAAAATGCTGCTTGCAAGTTCTCTGCAGGGGTTCAGAGGGTGACTGATGGAAAACAAGTTTTTTGCGTGTGAGCTTTATCGTTTCTTCAATAAGTAAAATGTAAATGTCAATGAGAATGTGTTTTTATATATATATATATATATTATATATATATATATATATATATATATATATATATATATATATATATATATATATATATATATATATATATATATATATATATATATATATATATATATATATGTGTGTGTGTGTGTGTGTGGTATGTGTATGTGTGTATCTGCCTGTCTGTATGTATGAATATGTAATGAGCCATGGGAAAATGAAACGAAGACTGTAAAGGAAATGGGCCAGGACTTTCACCCAGTGTTTCATTCTGCCTGTGCTACTTCTGATTTTATACCCCACGTGTTAGTGTGATTTAATATATATATATATATATATATATATATATATATATATATATATATATATATATATATATATATATATGTTTCTGCTTTTGTATGATTAAAGATTGTTTGTTCTATTAATCTAGGTATTAAAAACTTCATTAGAATTCCAAAATGGATTATGCGAGATTTTTTCAATTTTTAGTTAGCATTTTTTATATCCATATCATATTATAATATGGAAGGTGGTTAAAACTCTCCCTATAAATCTCGCAATGTCTTCTTTATATTTGTCTGCATCGAAATCACTCTTGTTAGATAGTGTGGAGTTAGTGTAGTCTTCTGTTATCAGTGAGAAAACATACACCACTCACTCACACATTCACACACGCACACACACACATATATATATATATATATATATATATATATATATATATATATATATATATATATATATATATATATATATATATATATATATACACACTTGTTTGTGTGAATTATTTAGTTATTCATGTTGCATTAAACGTGCGTGTGGTGAAATATACGTATCCATGAAAGTGGTCATATCGTAAACGAAACATGCACAGAAGAATTTGGGGTAACAAACGAAGTGTTTAGGGGCATTTTTCATATTTTCTGAACGTTACGTTTTTCTGTACAAGGATTCTGTACAACGAAGTCTTCAGGAGAATAAAGGTGATTTTGAAAGACATCCTTGCTCACCGCAGGGTCTGACTCGTTTGAAAGCACTATGAATGCAAATGGTTCATTCTTTCAGGTGCAACTCGCAGGATCTTGCAATGTGCATTTTGAGTGGCGTCTTTTGTGGGTTTTAAAATTTCCATTTCCCTCTTTAAGTTGGATATTTTTACAAAGAGTGTTGGTTGCTCTCTCTCTCTCTCTCTCTCTCTCTCTCTCTCTCTCTCTCTCTCTCTCTCTCTCTCTCTCTTAGATAGGTAAACTTGAATCGCATAGAATCCAATTATTACCACGTAATAAATCCCTATTATAAAAAGAAAAAATCCTCCGGCGAATTACGCTTGAGTAGTGATCTAATTCTATTTGTTATAGGCATTCCGTTTTGTATTGGTTTTAAAACCAACCGAATATATTTTCGGTAGTACGTATGGTTCATAATTATCAGCACAAGTACCAACAGCATTATTTTAGAGACAACCATACGCACACACACACATACACGCACACGCCTACACACACACACACACCCACACAAGCAATATACTGCAGCTCCTATTGCTACTGCTATTTGTCACTGCATTTGGACTAGGGCCTTGAGAGTAGCTTTTAAAGTCATTTGTATTAGTGCCCTATTTTATGAATAAGTTTTTATAGCATCAGACTAAAAGACTACCTTTAAGAAGACTATTTTGCAGTTTATGAAGCCTTTACACCTTACATTAATTTTTGCATTTTATTTTTTAATATGCAAGCATCCTTATCCTGAAAAATTAAGGAGCTACAGAGACAATAATTCCTGCTCGACCCATTTGGCAAGTAATTTATATCCTGCAGGAACCTCGCGTGCATTAACGTTAAGTGAAACTTTCGTTAACGTGGCCTCACGGCTCATTTTTTATTTTATTATGTCATTAGAGGTATAGTCTATGATTTTATAATGAAGAGCATTTTAATAATTTTATTTTGTTTATGAATTTTAATTTTCTGTAAAGAGAATGATTTATGATATTTATTGTGATTTACTGATAAAAGTTGATTTTTTAACCTTACACCTCACATTCCCTCTTATTCATAATTATTTTGTGCTATTTTATCACTCAATTTAATCGTCTCTATATCTTTATCAGACTTTGCCAATCAAATATATACTAACATGTCCAGCACGCAATATTTTTGGGTACTTTCATCTAAAAACACTTGGAATATTTGAACCTCTCCCATATTTAATCCTGCCTCTTTCTCAGTAATTTGCTGCTTTTAGAGTTTACATATTACACATACTTTTTTTTTTTTATCTGCCATCCATTCTTCTTTTTGCTAATTTTATTTAAGTTTTTTTTATTCTGTTCATTAACTTTACCTTTGTCCCCCAAAACATTTCCCATACCCTATTTCTTCCACATATAACCTTTGATAATAATAATAATAATAATAATAATAATAATAATAATAATAATAATAATAATAATAATAATAATGAAAACCGAGTGGATCTGATCTTGTTTGTCCTCCTTAGGGTGGCGGTAGGGGAGACATGATACAGCCACCCACCCCCTACAAACTTTTTTGTATCCTGGGGTAGGAGAAAAAAACCCATTGAGTGAAATTTATGTTTCTATTTCCTTCTTCTTATATAAACATTTTTACATATGAACAATTAACACAATACCGCTGTTGGCTTACGACAGCTTCTGTTAGTATCTTCAGAGTGTCTTGTAATGTCACAAGGGCACATTGAAGATGACAGCAAGAGCTATTAGTTATTTATTTATGTTCATCACACATAGATTTCCAACCCTTTCCTTCGTATTTTTATTTCCTTCATTCCACTCTTGATCACACTCTTGACCCAAGCATTATTTTTTCAGGTATTAACCCCTTGTTCAACTCTTCATCTCCATCGTTATAATCTTTTTCTTTAACTTCTTCCTCTTTTTCAAGTCTTTAGTCGCGTCCTAATCCTTTACTACTTAATTTTTTCCTCACTATGCACTATTTTTCCATTTCTTTAGTATAATTCATCTCATTTCCGTTATTATCCTCTTATTCTTATTTCCCCTCTTTTGCATCTGCACTTCCCTTTTGTTTCTCATGATGATAGTTAAAAAGTATCTATTTTATTTACATAGTATTAATAGTGGAGCCAGGATTTCTAGACTTTGCTAGGATTCAAGTAATATTTTACTTTACTGAGAAAATAGAGATTGAAAGTTTTTATTAGGATGTTATTGGGTTTTGCTTGACTTAGTAATAATTCTAATTAAGAGGATGAAAAAGCAATAGAATAACGATGTAAGAGTGAATGTATCATGAGAATGAATGAATAACGCTCATGTATGCATACGCAGTGTGTATATTTTTGCAAAGCTAATCGATAAGGTGAATCATGTTATTCATTATTTTTTATAAATACTCCTTCTTTCAGTCGAATGTGTAGTTATATCACTGCAGGTTTTGTTATTAGAGGTATGTTTGTTTTGGAATGCCGTTTCTTCTCTAAGAATTATAGAATGCAATTATTATACCTACAACAAAGAGAGTAAAAGTAGATTTGAAAATAACAATAAGTAATTTCAATACTAATAATGCTGATGATGTTCTCAATACAATAATGCTTTTACCTAACTAATAATGAGCATCACCATCGTGCATTATAGGTTATCATATCATTTGGTTCGAATAAACAAATGTTTTAAAAGAAAATCGCCTAGGAAAAGCATTTTACAAAAGACAACTGGTTTAAATCTTCAGTGAGTACCCAATTTAGATTTTCTTATTGACTTTTTGAAATGATCCTGTGCTTTAGTTTAATTTTAATGTAAATTCTATTTTGTTTGCGTGTGTTTCTAAATTCTTTGTAAAATGGAGTCTGTCAGCAACAAATTATCTAGTACTGACTTGTGTGAAATTCTTTTTCCAACTATGTTAATCTGTACCTAAATCGAAATCAGAATTCCAGATATTTTCAATTAACTCTTAAGTGTTTTTCACACGCCTAGTCCGTCAGAATTTTTTTTTATTTTCAACTCAGCTTCATAAAGCGTAAAATGCTGAAACCCTCCTGACAATACCATTCATAATACCTGTGCGCAAAAGTCCGTCTCTCTCTCTCTCTCTCTCTCTCTCTCTCTCTCTCTCTCTCTCTCTCTCTCTCTCCTTGACTCCCGCCGTAACCATTTCAATGAATTGCAAACGAATATTTGTTACTGCCTTATATTATCAAGAAATCACTAGGATTTAAGGAGGAAAATGACAATATCGATTGAAAGGTAGCTGTTCAAAAAAAACTCAATAAATAGATAAAGAATGTAAAGAGAAACAAGTTTAACTGATGATACTTCGGTAGAATGAGTCTTAATCCGTTACTCTATAACTGACTTGGTTTAGTCGCAAAGACCAGGTCGTTAGCATAAGCAAAAAATCTACGTTATTTGGCTTAGACTATGTGGGTTTTAATTTAGATTTTTTTTTTAAATATCGATATGAAGTTTGCTTTTTATTAGAAGTTTCATAGTCTGTAATATTATAACGATAACGATGTGTTTTTAATAGTAAATCGTGCTATCTAAGCCAAACAAAAGTATGTATCTCCGGCCAATGCATTCTTTTTTAACATTCTTTTATTCACAGACCTTATATTTCATTCACATATTTTTTACTAAAAGCCTCCAAATATGACGCTTACCTAACAGTTTACTATTTATCTGTAACTAATAACTAACGAGTGCAGCGCGTACATGGTTTTTGACACACTCAAAAATTCATGAAAAAGGGATTCGATCAAATGTGCATTGTATCCTTAATGTGTTTGTTGTTCTTCTAATTCGAGAAAAAGCTTAGAAAGAAGCAGGCAGGTCTCATCGGCCCCTATGGCTCACGGGGTCTGAATTCGTGTAGAAAATCGTGCTTTGTCTACATATTAAGTTTTTTATTATTTTTTTTTTTTATAAAGTACATTGTTTTTAGTGGGTGTGTTTCAAGGATCGTAGTTACTAGGGAAGAGACTGTAGTATGTTAGGTTCTCAAGCATGGAAAAAGGACACCTAACGTCGAAATAAAACCCAATGTCAAAAACGAGTCATTCCAAAGTACAATAATTTTTCTTCTCAGCTCAACTATGACCAAAAATGCACAAAAAAGCAGAATCATCAAAATAATTTAAATCATAAACAGTATGTGTACATGTATGTATGTTATACATGTTTTACAGATATGATTATATATATATTTTATATATATATATATATATATATATATATATATATATATATATATATATATATATATATATATATATATATATATATATATAGAGAGAGAGAGAGAGAGAGAGATTTCTTATGAGACTTCGTTTAAACTTATTTATTTATCTTTTTAATTTCCTATTTAATTTTATACGGCGTCAATAACCTAGATGCTGTGACGCCAGTTTTAATAACCGCAAATCAACTCCCTACCCACCTCTCTCTATCTCTCTACCCTGTAAGGGGGTAGTGCTGTCAATGCATCTCATGGCTACCGTGCTCCGCAGCTCATGCGGACCACTGTAGACATTCTTTACAGCGTCTCTTCTGTCCTTAGCTGCAACTCTTTCATTCCTTTTATTGTTCCTCCATTCATATTCTCTTTCTTCCATCTTACTTTCCACTCTCTCCTAACAATTGATTCATGCGCACCTGTCAGTTTCCGTTTCAGCGCTGAATGATCTCATAGGTCGGAGTGCTTCAGGATAAATTCTGTATCCGGTTTTATTCTATTCTCTCTCTCTCTCTCTCTCTCTCTCTCTCTCTCTCTCTCTCTCTCTCTCACACACACACACACACACACACACACACACACACACACACACACACACACACACACACACACACACACCTCTCTAAGACTTTTATCTATTATTGTGCTCGTCGATGAAGTTTTGTCAGAAAGGAGGTAAAAGAAATGTGACAAGAACTGCCGTGTTTGTCCGGTTGAGGACTCCATTTTCGCAAGAGGATGAAGGGTCCTGGGTCGGCTGGGACAGGGAATGGTTGAGGATTCCCTATAAAAAGGGAGGTTATGGTCCACCGTGCTCTGAGGCTGTGAGTGTCCATTCGGCTAAATGGACAAAATGGTCCTATAGCGAGGGGATCGGGTGAAAACATTTTCTTCTTTATATCCAGATAAAATGGGAAATTGAACCGATATTACTGTTAAGTGACAGACGCTGTCATATGTGACATTTACCGATAAACAGAAAACATTGCTTAAATTGAGTATGGTGGACGTTGTGCTCTGTAATTTAATATTCCTAATGAATATTCCTTTAGCAAAAACCCGAAACACCATCAATTTGCATATTAAGCTTCTTCAGACTTGAATGCTTTAGTTGGAAAATAAAGTAATAAGGGAAACATACAACACACAGACAATATATATATATATATATATATATATATATATATATATATATATATATATATATATATATATATATAGGTGAATGTCTCTTAGATCAATTGTCTTCCGGTTGTTTTATTTTACGAAGTAACGAGCATATCAAGTCCAGTTTTATATCGTGGGTGTGGCCTATTAAGTATTTAAATCTTTTATGTAAAAATGCCAAGCTATTAACAATTACGATCATGATTCATGAGAGAAAAAGGTTCTATATTCAACGGAAAAGGAAACAGATTCAAAGAGGCCCCTTCGTAGTGTATGTATGTTTCATCCTTGCCCTCTGTAACTGTATTTTTAACTTCTTTTTTTTTAATCTGCTCTTTTAGGTCTTCTCGAAATGTATTGAGGCATTTGTGATAATACTGTAAAAACATATATTTTATTTCTTAAGTAATTCTACATTTTTTCCAATTAAACCTTCCTCGAGCGACTAAGCTCGTCGCTGTTACATACTCTTGAAATACGGTAACTTAATGTCATTTGCCCACACTAATCAAACTTTCAAGTTCGAATTGCTAAAGCCAGAACTTGAAGTCTTAGTTTAATTTCGTTCCTTTCCACTGGCGCAGTAGGAATCGCATTACCTTTTTTACCCAATTCTTGCAAGTTCTGTGATTACTTCGCCATTTGGCTGGAGATGAATATCATTTGACTAAGTTACACATATGTGCAAATGATAAACGAATCATTAGCACATGCGTATGATTTATTCAAATAATATTGATCTCATTGCATACATCGCATTTTCAGAAAGGATAGGGTTTTAACCCTGAGTTGTAGAAAAAAAAATTTTTTGTGATCCTTTATCAGTGATTTACCGTCTGTCACACCATGGATGCATATTCATCCTGAAAAAAGCGGATTATCAGTTTCACATAATTCCAAGTCTTTCTTTAAAATTTCTAAATGAGACGCTGTTATGAAGTTATCTTAATGTACGAAGAATTATTCTTTCTTAAAAAAGTCATGAAATTTACTTCGTCACTCTAAGCAATATTTTAACAGAGTATTAATGGACGCAATTTAGCGTATTGTAATTTCCTTTCTCTCTCTCTCTCTCTCTCTCTCTCTCGCTTCTGTCTTATTCGGTGAATTATTTGGACAAAAGCAATTAGAACCAATTTACCGATCAAGGAAACCAGAAAAGAAAATATTTAAGAGTTTTAACCGTATATTGTATTAAGAGTTAGGCAAATTTAGATATGAAAAATAATGTGTTCATGAGGAATAAGATATAACGACAATTACTGAAATCAATTTTGTAATTTTATTCATTCTTACATTTGTATAATTTTTCATAAGCTATGAGTGTTTGTACCAATATACTTGTTTTCATGTTTTTATGTCCGCAATTTTTTTCTCTCTTCCTTGACACTGCTTCTGCACATAGCTTACATTAACGTATCTTTTTCCTTTCTTTCTTATATAATTATACATCCCGACTTTTTATACGTCATCCTTAATGCATCCTCTTATGCCGAACTATTTTATTTTGTTTCGTTTCATTATTTTTAAGTGGTTTTCGTATTCTTTTGTCCCATCCCCATACCCTTGTCTACTTTCAACTTCCAGAGTTCTTTTCTAATTTGGTTACCTTATCGTGTCATTAGAGTATTGCACTTTGTTGTACTTCTCATACCTTGTATGTTCTTTATTCGATACTCTTTTGTACTCACAGTTCTTTTCTTCTTTTCCCCCTTTTTACCAAACCCTTTCTTTTGTTACTGACGATTATCTGTATATCGTTTGATACTTTTATTCAGATTTTCCTCTTATCTTTTTCCCTTGAGTTTTAATTTTTCCTTTTCTTTCTCTTCTTTACATTCTTGTAAGATTTTTCGTGCTCATATTTGTAGGCATTATTTTTAATAATATTCTTCTTATAGATGTTTCGTAACTTTCTTTCTACTTCCTATCTTTTGGTTATGTTTTTATTTTAATTTTCTTATATCTATTCTCTTGTTTTTTTTTTAATGTTTTCTTTTCATTTCACATCTTCACACATATTAAAATGATTTTGAAATCTCTGCCCCCATGTCACACAAACGGACACATTAACAGGAACACAGCCAAAGGGACACTTTTGCACAAGTTCCTCCTTGACGGATCTCCGTACTTAGCAGATGCAGCATCATTGTGCTATGGCATTTAGCATCTCAGCAATTCTCTCTCTCTCTCTCTCTCTCTCTCTCTCTCTCTCTCTCTCTCTCTCTCTCTATTCAGCAGCCATATTCTTAGGAACAGAAAATTTCATGTTTGTATTTTATTATTGGCTTATATATATATATATATATATATATATATATATATATATATATATATATATATATATATATATATATATATATATATATATATATATATATATATATATATATATATATATATATATATATATATATTATATATATATATATATATATATATATATATATATATATATATATATATATATATATATATATATATATATATATATATATATATATATATATATATATATATATATATATATATTGCTGAGATAATAAAAAGTATACAGGAAATTAATTTTCTACCCCTAAGAAGATGGTTGCTAAGTAATTATTGTCAAGCTATATCTATTTAGTTTTCAGATATAAGGTTTATATTTTTCCCCACACTTCTCTGCACGATATATGATTATCACCCAGAAAGAAAAATTTAAAACATAATTTATTTTCCGGTCACATATCTCTTTTAGAGACAAAAAGAAAATATATTGCCAGGGCTAATATATATAGAAAATTTAAAGAATCTGCTGCAGTTATTCGGCAAAAACGTCCATACCAAAAATAATCCATCCAGAATACAGGAAAGAGTTAGAGTAGAAGATTGAAGATCAGGCTGAAAGAAAATTACTGCGTCATTTTCCTTGTGGAGACCGCAAGTGAAATAAATGAAAATGTTCAAGGAAATTATTTTAATTATATATGCAACTGGGTTTGTGTAGCAGTTATCAAATAATCTAAGTTTATGCACCCTTTCTGAAAACGAAATATGAATACCGGGGAAATGACCAAAGAAGAAATTGTAATAGGATTGAGAATTAAATAATTTATGCAAAATTGATTATAGTATTTTTTTTAGTTAAAATACAAATGGAAATTTCTTTAGAATGAAGTTGTGTTTCCTAGTGAAATATTCCACGTAAATTAACGTCATTAAAAATAAGGTGTTTCTCATTGCCAGTGAAATATATTCCACTTGCATATACACTTGTCTGTCATTTTTAGGGACTTGATCTTTACGACTGAGGACAAATTGATTAAATCAACTTTTCTCGGACTGAAAAGTTTCTATTTTCAAATAAACGACAATGACAGGTTTTTAAAAGATTCGATTTTTAATAAAATGGAGATTTAGTCTTTGTCATTGTCAGTTGAAGGCACATCACTTGAATTTACATACTAATACGTCTTCGATATTTTGAGCGTTTGCAGCCACGCGAATGTTTGAATGGGTTTTTTGTTGGACTTTTTCTTCATTGTAAAACAAATGTAACTATATATACAATGAAATATGAAGTAGGAAACTCAAAACTCTCAAAATTGATGGACCTTCATAAACCCATAATTAAAAAATAGTTAAATGAAATCTCAGCAAACAGTACCTGTGCACCGATAAAATATTTTAGCTGTTGCAATAAAATCTTTATTTACTTCCAGTGAAATATTTCTTACTGTTCCCTTCCAAAATCACAATCCATTAATATCCGTGACTGTCGAATTTACGCATTTTATGAGTTCAAATCTCTCCAAAGGCTCTTGTTAACAATGCCAAATCGTTTCATATTTCCTAGAGTGTAGTTTTTACTTTTTGAACTCTTCAGAGCAATACTTGTCAAGCACGATTCTATTTTTGTATACCGGGTGTTTAGAAATTAGAGGCCCCCCCCCCCCCCTCCGCAGAACAAATGGAAAGTTATGAAGTTTTCTGCTATAGCCTATCTCCAAGTACAGTGTTTTAAGTTTCTGTTAAGCTATTTATCATTTTACATTTCTTGTATTTTCAGACTGAGTGACGGAGTTAGATACAGACATGGCTAACGACTCGGAGGAAATCAGATGGATTGACCGAATCCGGGCTATAACCTCCAGAGAGGCCAGGGATGCTGGTACATCCTTCATTTCACGTTCGTGGATAGCTAAATACATTAAAAGAGATGAATCCTTTGTTAAAAGAAACTGGAAAAAAAATCCATATGACTGTCATCACGAAAAGAGTGAGAATCTTGGAAGGCCTGAAGTCCATTCTCACGAGTCAAAAGACATAATAGCTGAGGCAGTGGGTAGACCAAGAAAGCCTTTACGTAAATTGGCGCTTGAACTAGAAACAAAAAGGGGAAAGAAGAGAAGTTATAGTGCTGTATATCGTGAGTTGAAAAAATCTGATATCAAGCCATTTCATGTTATCAACAAACCCAACATCACTCAGCAACAGAGAGAAGACTGTGCATGGTTTTGTGGTTCATTTCTTAAAGACTGGGATGAAGCTGACTTTCTCCATGTTGCCGCATTAGATGAATTCTTCATTTACACAGTAAGAAAGCCAAATCATAAAAATGACATCATTTGGGCTACAAAGTTGGATGGTATCAGCGATGATGTGTGCTGTCGCCAAATTGTGAAATTTCCTGAATGTTTGGGAATTTTTCTCTGTTTCACAACCAAACGGTTAATGTGGATCATCAAAGAAAAAGGACAGTCGTGGAATGGCGAATACTTCAAAGAAACTGTGCTTACTGGTAGAGTATTTCCTTTCCTCAAATATCCTGAAAATGTGTTATCTGTTGAAGAAGTCACATTTTTGCATGATAAGGCACCATGTTTCAAGGCTCTTCAGACACAGGAGCTGCTTCAAAACAGTGGTATCGATTTCTGCTCGCCAAGTGAAATTCCAGGTAGCTCCCCTGACCTTAATGTGTGTGAAAACATTGGTAGTATCTTAAAGGATCCTGCTGAAGCGCGCACAGTGAACTATGATGGTATACCAAGCCTCGACGACCTGCGAAGAGAGGTGACCGAAATGCTCAGGGAAATGGAGTTTGAGTCTCAGCTCTTTTGCGATTTGCTGAAATCATACCCCTCAAGATTGCAGGCTGTGGTACAGGCAGATGGAGGCCACACAAAATATTAAATACTCATAGAGAAACTTAAATAAATACCTGTTCTAAATTACTTTTGTTTCTGTCCATATGTATTTTAGTTTATGCTGTAGAGGGGGGGGAGGGGGCTCTAATTTCGAAACACCCTGTATAGTCTAATTTTAATGGTGTTTTAAATATCGGAAATTTGAGATAGTAAGATTAAGAATGATCTATTTATGTATTCTGTACACTATTTTCTTTTCTGAAATTTATATCACTGTATACACCTCTCTCTCTCTCTCTCTCTCTCTCTCTCTCTCTCTCTCTCTCTCTCTCTCTCTCTCTCTCATGTAGCAGAAAAGATTTCATTTACAAGAGAGCTATTTTAAAACTTTTTTTATTTAGATTCCTTCTTTCTCGTCCCTTCTGTAGATCTTCTTTCTTTTGGCCTCAGTGTTTTGTAGCTGTCTCTTTAGTCAGAGTCGTGAAGGTTATTCATTTTGCCTGACAGTACCCACTAGACGGGAAATTCCAATAGTCAGCCTTGGAAGATCAATTGCCAAGGGGCTGCTTTCTTCTTACATTCCTATTCTGTGTTTTATCTGTTTTTCTTGTTTTCAGGTGTTAGTTGCAAATCCTTTCCATTCCTTTTTAATCCTTTTCCCTTCCGATCTCTGCTGTAGAAGGGGTTCAGAATCTATACTGCATAATACTAACTCTGAAACGTTTGTTTGTTTGCACACCGGAAGTTAATTGGGCTGGTGCTGCCCGCAGACTTCCTCTTCCCCTCTTCTTCCCCCTCCCCTTCCACCTCCCCTCCCCCTGCCTTTCCCTTTCCCCTTCACCTTCCCCTCCCCTCCTCCATCCCACTCCCCTTCACCCATCCCCTACCCTTCTACCCTCCCATCCCCTCACCCTCCCTTTCCACCTCCCTTCCCCTTCCCTTCCCCCTCCCCTGCCCTCCCTTCCCCTCCTCCCCAAATTTTCAACATTAAGTGATCATTAAATCGACGAAAAATGATTAAGAAACTTGGTTAAGAAGCAGTGAACATAATTTGAAGTCCCATAAAGTATATAAATCTTTTATTTGACAACGCCACGCCATAAATAGTCGAACTTTGAGTTATAATCATGATCTGTGTGAGAAAAATTATTCAATTTTAAGATCCAGTTCATTATTTCCCTTAAGGCATGTTAAAGCACACTAATTCGTGTTACAAATGTCTGAATGTTACAGTTTCAAGATTTTAAGCACTGGCAGATCGTACGAGAAATAATTGCAGTTTCTATTTATTATGGAAATCTTGCTAAAGGACTGAACGGAGGTCAAATGGGTAAAGGGCTGATAGAGAATTAGAACTATTTTAACATTAAGACCTTGGACTCTGTACAGCATTACTTCACCTGTAAGATAGAGTTGATTGATGAAATATGTGAAAGCGGATTTAGTGCTGTTGGTATGGTAATCGTTGAGGTCCCAAAAAATGCTCTTGGCGAGTGGATTATTTTAAGAAGTCATCTCTAAATCAGCCATTTAAGCATGAATTAGGCAGTGAATACAACCTTTGTTTCTTCATGTTTTTATGCCAGTAAGCCTTTGAGGAGCAAGAATTGTACTGAAAAGAGCTGAAAAGAGGGCGTATGGTTTCAACAATTAAACAGCGCCCACTTGCGTAATAATTATCAGCTACCGGAAGCTTAAAGCAGATCTCTAGAATTTCAGTTTAAGAGAAACTAACCAACATTTGCTGAGCCATTCTTCTTCGTCCACTATTCTCACGCTTCCTGGTTATTATTGCCTCCTATTTTCTAATAAGAACAGACATGTTATAAGAATTATATAGGAAAAACAACAAACTCAAAAAAAAACAAACGTTGAGGTATTTAAAATAGCAAACCTCCACATACAACACAGCTACACCACTCCCCTTCACCCTGACTCAATGAAGAGGCCCACCATATGATCCCGGAAGACTCATCTCACCTGATTATATTCACGAGGATAATACTCTTTCTGGATTTCTTGAGGTCTATCTGTGTATATTCTTTGAAGAGAAGAGACACTATGAGTAGCACAATGAGGAATAGTTTGTATCCCCTATGGCCAAATAAATTCGGCCTTATTGGTCGTTAAGGCCGTGAATATACTAGCGGCTTCGGTGGTTGTAAAATGCGTCGTTATGTTCCACTTACTTCACTTCATTTATTTCGAAACTAACATGAAGAGGATTATGAGTTCTGTTATTTCAGAACATTACGACCTCTCTTCGTCCTTCCACGGTAACATTACTCGGGACCAGGAACATGTGGTGTCAGCACCAACTAGGCTGTTTAAAGTAAAATAATTGCCTTGTTTCATTTATGCCATTTACAATATATATATATGGTTATATTATATATATATATATATATATATATATATATATATATATATATATATATATATATATACAATATATATATATATATATATATACTAAGAAACCACAAAAGTAAGCGGGGTGATTTGGTTTATTGGCTGAAGCCACTGGGAAAGTTCAAATTGAAAAGACAGAGTGCCAAGTTTTGTGCCCCGAAGACGTGTTAAAATACACGAAAGTGCTTGGCAATCTGTCTTCTCAATTTGAACTTTCCCAGTGGCTTCATATATATATATATATATATATATATATATATATATATATATATATATATATATATACATACAGTATATATCTATGTATATCTTCTTCGTTTTAACGTGCTTTTTCCTATATATATATATATATATAATATATATATATATATATATATATATATATATATATATATATATATATATACTTTTTCTCTTTTTCATAAATGAATGTTCAAGAGTATTAAACCTTAACCTTCAAGCCCTCAATATTTGAGCGGATGCAGCAAGAATCGTTGTTAAAAACACAGTAATGATTAAAGCATTACTTCATGTTGAAGAGAAGAAACTTGTTATAGGAAACTGCTTTTGTCTTAATGTAGATGAGCTCTTAATTAATTAGATAAAAATGCCCTGACAAGAAAGAACCACCTAAATGTAAATAGTGAAGATGGAAAAAGCACCACCATACATTAGGATGATGGTGTTCAATTTTTTACAACATTCCCCGAAAAGTGAAGCTATCA
>NC_089748.1:19471204-19573704 GCF_040412425.1 Macrobrachium rosenbergii
GGACATGCATGGTGTTTTAAAGTATCTGAACGTTTTTGTTTTGCAGATTTAACATATATGATGTAATTTGCATTGTATTTTCATATTCTAGAGTAAATTTACCGAGATTATGTGTTTTCTGTAAGAAAAAAATTAAAATTCGATGAACGAAATCTAATGAAAACTGTATCCTCACTTTTCTTGCCGAGTGTACATACTCTTGTCAAAAATCATTTGTCTATATTTTACCAGTGAACAGGGACAGAGAGGAAGTTTCCGAAATATATGGTTGCAACGTGTAAATAGTGTTTTGGGTTTTTATCTTCATAATATACTGTTGGATTATTAGTGTATGTAGAAACCAGGTTATTGAAAAATTGGTTATATGATTATATAGGATGTGGAATGACAGTTTTGGCTGGAATATACTTGGCAAACATCTTTTTTTTTTTTTTAATTGAATCAAGTAGCAAATCCGGTTTAGCCATCATTGCCTTGCACTTTGGCCAATTCTGGTAGTTGGATCCGTTGATACATGCTTCAGAACAGGTCGTAAAATTATCTCGTCACCTTTCATCAGTTTTTCTTTATGGGTCACCGGGTAGATTCTTATCACTAGGATAATTGCTGGAGCGGAATCTAGAATCTCGAATCTTCTGTTTGATCGAACGGTCGCTACTGATCGGTTATGCTCCCTAAGTAAGAATATTTACGAAATGGATTAACCATTTACCTTTCATGAATTTGTTGATATTTCTGTATATTTTGTAGACACGGGGAAAGAGCGTCTTTTTTATATGACCGTTAACTCTGGATGGTTTTCCACTGGGGAAAAAACATTGCGAGCTTACTATTTGATACTCTTTGTTACAACACCTTGGTCGATCTTAAAAAACACCCTAACTCGAACACTGTTTTCCCTATAAAACATAATTCAATTGAAAACAGACTGAAACACATTATGTCTGTTAGTGTGCACATCGACGTATATATTTTAAAATAACAACAGAGCATTTATAACGTAGCGTCAAGCCACTTTTAATGATAAGTTTTTTAATATGTCAAGGAAGCGACATTCACGCTTTACTCCTCCTTCATCTATGGAAGCATGAACCAGATGAGCGAATGGCGTTTGGGTTTCGTGACGCTTAGTAAAGTAAATGAGTTGGTTTATGCTTAATTTTTCATTTATTCTGGACCCTTTTCTTCTTGCCGGTATTTTTTTTATCAGTTCCTGTTTTAATTCTTGGAATGTCATTTCGTCCCTCATCTTAGACACAAATAGATTCACCACACACACACACACACACACAAAACTATAGCTGCGATGATAACAAAATTAACGGTAAATGACACGTCAGTAGCTACGCATACAGTGAGATCTATTTGAATAGCGAACAAATATCAAAAGTAATTGAGGAAACTTGAGTATCAGTCTTACATGCAATAGCGGAAAATTTTAATAAGTGTTTTTCAGGGGCATGAAAGAAATGTATTTAAAACCCCCCATTAGTGCAGGGCCCGCTGAACTTGACCATCAACACACACACACATATATGTGTGTATGTATGTATGCATACATGTATATATTCGTTTGCGTTTGATTTCAGATGGAGAGAGAGAGAGAGAGAGAGAGAGAGAGAGAGAGAGAGAGAGAGAGAGAATCTTTATCTTTATACATGATCTGTAATTTGGGAACATAAGGAATGTCCTGAATAAATATCATTAGAATACTTCATTGAACTCTGGCCTTTTTCCCTTCTAAAGATCAAATAGGTATGATTTTTGAAACATATACGAAAGTATGAAAGTTAAGCCGCAACATTCGTTATGTAACTGTTCTGAATGTTTTACAGTTTGCATTACTTAAATTGTGTTAGATTGAGCATGTATCAATAGTAATGAAACTAACGCTATTAGTAAGATATGTGCCTGACTGGTAAAGTGATAACTGAATCACTTTTTAAATGTAATTGAAGTAAGTTTCAGTATTTAGTTTATTCTGTATTTTTGAATGATTAAATAAAAAACATTTCATAATTTGTCATCATATGCTGAACATTATTATCTTAAGCACACGTCCTCAACAGCTAGGCCCGAGTTCGAGTCTCAGGCCGTCTAATGAAGAATTGGAGGAATTTATTTCTAGTGATAGAAATTCATTTCTCGCTATAATGTGGTTTGGATTCCACAATAAGTTGTAGGTCCCGTTGCTAAGTAACCAATTGGTTCTTAGCCACGTAAGATAAGTATAATCCTTCGGACCAGCCCTAGGAGAGCCGTTAATCAGCTCAGTGGTCTGGTAAAACTAAGGTATACTTAACTTTAACATCCTCAACATCAAATGGAGGCCATTTATACCATAGTGGAAATAGGTATTCCCGTGTTAACCAGGTCTTCGAGCACCAATAATATATTTCCATGTTATTCAGACTTTTATCTCGAACAACACAAACCCAACTGCAATTACTGTGAGCGCAAAAAGTTCATTTTAGCCGGAAATGATTATTATTGGTTGCGTGTAACCTTGAATGAAAAATAACGGAGGATGGATATACATGTGGTGTTTACGATTGGTGTCTGTATTTTTCTGTCCAGTTAATGGGAGGGTTTGTACGCGTTGCCAATTAAACAGTTCATTCTTCTCTATTTTATCTCCTTTTTTTTTTTATTAACCATCCAATTCTACAACAAAGCATTTCCTTCGTATGATAAATGAGGTCGTAAAAATACAAATAAAAACGGATGTTAAATTTTGAACATTTACTGGTTTTGATCATCACTAGGGTTTTATTTTCTTTATTGCTTAGTTTTTGAAAAATTACACTGAATTTCACTAATGGCCATCCTCTGTGTAATTCACTTGAGTTTTTACAATATCTTCCGCAGTCAGTTAATTGCTTTTCACAGTCTCTCCTCCTGGGCACATATTTAAAGGTCACTGATCTCACTTTTTGGCTAGTTGTCCCTAGGTCAAGTTGGTATTCCTTTCATGATTTCTGATCTTTCATGTAAATCATATTTTATTCTTATGATAAAGTTATAAAGATGCGTTTCATACTTTATTCGTCTAAGGTAAAGTTGCCTTTACGGCATATCTTTTTACAATATTGGTTTTATAAGAAAATAATGAATATTGAGATATTCACTCTTATAACAAGCCTTACTTATTTCTTCTTTTTTATTTGTTTCTTTTAATGTAAATCGAGTGATCTTCCAGTGTCTGGAGTCAGTTAGTTCTCAATTTCCATCTTATTTATAGCATTTTTTTTTATTTCATATATCATTAAAATCATTCGCTTCCCAACTTATTTATTTATTTATTTATTATTTATTTTTTTTTTTTGTCCAACACCTTCCACCACAGGTCTTTGTCAAAGAACGCGCTTATTGAAAAGCGAAAGCCAGGAGGGATATTGTAACAGAAAGCAACAGTTAGGTTTCGTATGCGAAAAAATAGGCTTCCTGAAATCATATCGCCTCTTAGTTTTCTGTAAAAGAAAGCTGTTGAGATGGCTATTTGTCTGTCCGTCCGCACTTTTCTGTCCGCCCTCAGATCTTAAAAACTACTGAGGCTAGAGGACTGCGTTGTGGTACGTTGATCATCCACCCTCCCATCATCAAACGTACCAAATTGCAGCCCTCTAGCCTGAGTAGTCTTTATTTTATCTAAGGTTAAAGTTAGCCATGATCGTGCGTCTGTCACCGCCGTAGGTGCCAATAACACAGGCCATCACCGGGCCGTGGCTGAGAGTTTCATGGGCCGTGGCTTAGAGTTTCATACAGCATTATACGCTGTACAAAAAAAATCGATTGCGCCGAAGAAACTTCGTCGTATTTTTCTCTTGTTTATTTCTGAACCTAATCACGTCCTTTCCCCGAACCTCTCTTTTTTTAAAATTTGATGACATTATTCTTTGTTTCTACGATCTCAGCGGTTTATAGTCAAAAATAGATTTAAAACTAATTAAACCTTTCATTTACTTATGTTGCTGTTTGGTCTTTTATCCATTTAGTCAGTTCTACCACGATAGAAAACTTGAAGGAAAAAGAGAGAGAGAGAGAGAGAGAGAGAGAGAGAGAGAGAGAGAGAGAGAGAGAGAGAGAGAGAGAGAGAGAGCTCTTAATGCACTCACAGTATTGAAAAGAAAGTGATAACTACTTATAAAAGAAACATTTTGAAATAGATTGTAATATGAAAGGGCAACACGTTACTAGTAAAAATTTGTGTAAATATTAAATATTTTCTATACAACTCTTTCCTGAAAGCTAATCCGCATTTTCTCCTCTTTCTTCTCTCTCTCTCTCTCTCTCTCTAAGATCTCTCTCTCTCTCTCTCTCATATACCACTATATATATATATATATATATATATATATATATATATATATATATATTTTATATATATATATATATATATATTATATATATATATATATATATTCATAACCTGCAAAAGAATGAATGTTTTTACCATTCGACAGAATAACTAATGCATGCCATTTTGTGAGCGGTTTTTCAAGTAGAGGTTAAGTGTGGTTACCTGTTATGTATCTTCATTCACTATTTTGCTTCTCTATTTATTATTCTTCTTTGCTCTAGTTTTATTTTTTATTTTTATTTTTTTTAGTCATACATTGTCACCTATAAATAACACTCATGATTCCATTCTTGTGTATTCAGTGACGTCTGGGATATTCTTTTGGTAAGAACACAATCTTGACATTGTACGATAAATTTTCTTTCCTGCTGTTTGTTGACTGCGACATTTTTCCAGGCTTTGACAAATAGATGAGACACAAGGAAAAGTAGGGCGAAATTTTTCGAAGTACATTTGACTTAAAATGGTGTCTCATAATTCAAGGGAGGCCTTCCATTAGTTATTCTGCTGTTTCTTTCAATGTTTCATATTGCTGATACCGACAACAATACCTTTTGTATTGCGTTGACAGACTGATATTTTGTTATGTTTTAAGTGAGTAGTGTACAAACGGTTTACTCAGTTTGTAGTATTACCCACACACACACAAACACACCCACGCACACACACACACACACACCATATTAATATAATAAAAATATATAATATGTTTATATATATTTTTGTTTGTGTGTGTACAGGCAAATGCTTAGAAGTGATACATCATTTATTGGTTGACTCAGAATATACCAAGAAATAACCATAATTTCAAATCTGACTAGAATCTCATAATTTATACCAAACTCCCAGTTGCAGGATGGTTAACATCAGCCTTGATTAAACAAAGAAATATGAATCTACAAAGGAGGCTCTTCGCTGGTACATAGCATAAAATTTTTACGATTTTTAACTAAAGTTCAACTGGAGTGAAGTTCCTTGTTGGACTTCTGGTATAAATATCGTTTTCTGGCAAAGCATCACTCTGTTTACTAGGAGAGAGACGTTTGATTCTCCGACCGGTTTGGGTTTTGAAAATTAGGAATCTATTTATATGATAGAATATTAATTTTATATTATAATGTGGTATATATATTGTAATATATAATAAGCTTTATTTATTTATTAGTTGACTCAGAATATACCAAGAAATCGGTATATTTCAAGTCTGGCTAAATCAGAAGTGAGGCTAAACTCCCAGTGCAAATAGGTTAAGGAGCTTTAATCAGCTACAAAGTGCTCTGGTTAACACTAAGCGTTAATTACTACCTTTTAACCAAGTTCGTTTTTATCACCCTTCCGTCCTAATATCTCTCCCACCCGATATAACCAACACCTCTTAGGTTTCATTTATTTTTTCCCCAGTTTATATCTCTCCTGTTTCTGATACTTATTTGCATTTTTAAAAATGCATAAGAGGTATACACAGACTCCCAAATTCGTTATTTTCTGCCTATTTATGTGTAGATTTTGGACTTACAGATGAATATTTCAAAGGGTGAATATGATTATCTCTCTCATTGAAACTGAATATGGTTTGGTTTTTGGAAAATTTGTTTATGATTACATGGACAAATGTGGATTCCAGCTTTAAAAGCTGACCAAAGGTTATAATGTAAGTGACTGCCAGAAAAAAGTAACTGATATCCATCCTTTCAACCAGTTCTAAAAGAATTGGCAGTTAGCCAGTTTCTCTCTCTCTCTCTCTCTCTCTCTCTCTCTCTCTCTCTCTGTTCATTTCTTTTGTGCTTTCATGTAAGATCACCCGGGACAGCTTATTTTTCACCTGTGAATACCAAAGCTGATCCAAGCGTATTCTTTTACACGGTCAGTTAACCATCTGAAAAGCGGCTGCTGCATTTTCCCCCTTTGAGAAGTCTTCCTCTCCTTCCCTCCTCCTCCTTCCTCCTCCTCCTCCTCCTCCTCCTCCTCCTCCTCCCCTCCTCCCAGAGCGTGAATCTCCAGCCCTTCCTGTGGACTCCACCGTCAGCTATTTTTGAGTTGTCTGGCGGAATCCCAAAGGAACTTTTATTTATGCTTTGTAATTGGCCTTCAGAAACTTCAACTGTATAAGCAAGAATTGTTTCGTCGTTGAAGGAGAAGTATAATTTTCCATCCAGAAAACTTGTGGTGCTTATGGAAGATGCGTTGCTTCAAAAAGCGTTTTATACCCGGGATGGGATTAGAATGCGGGTTACTTTAAAAAGAAACAGAAATTGCTATACACAAGATTATGGGAAATGCAAAGTAGCCTCGGGCTAATCATACCCATACCCAAAGGTCTGGAAAAATTTTGATGTTTTGCATGTTAACAGTGAAAAAGTAGTATGGGAATGTAAATTCCGCTGCGGTCTCCTTTTGGAGAACCATTACAATTTTTAGACAAGGAGGCATTCTGTACTTATTTAGTGATTTAGACGTGAACGTTACTCGTAATGCCTTAACGGTTCCTTAGTACTTGTTAATACATTGGTTGCCAGTTAGTAAAAATCATGTCACACCATACTTTGACTTAACATATTAATCTTCAGGAATTTATTTCAATATTATACATGGGCACATGGTATTTATGACCAGAACCCATTTCGTGCCCGTTTCTTAGTGGGACAAAGGGATGTGTCTTACATATATTTCGTATTCAGTAGATATATATATATATCATATATATATATATATATATATATATATATATATATATATATATATATATATATATATATATATATATATATATATATATATATATATATATATATATATATATATATATATATATATATATATATATATATGTGTGTGTGTGTGTATGTGTGTGTGTGTGTGTGATGTATGTGAGTGCAGGAATGTAGAAGTGTAGGGATGCATATTTACAGAAAAATTAAGGAAAATATTTCCCATATAAAAATCATACATAAAATTGTGATTTTTCCATGCAAAGAGACAGGTATTTTTAAATGATATTAAGTAAAAGAAAAAAATACCAATAATAGATAATTTTAAAGACCCTAAATATCCCGTTTATTTAGAAAGAAAGAATTATAATTTTCATCCTACTGTGCATAAGAGTAGTTATTACAAGAAAAGTTTAATCATATTATGCTAATAATAAATCTATTGATTTATTCAATAAAATACAAGAAATCTCATATATATCCATAGGTTTTATCACATCAGTAAAATGAAATATAAATTTTATATAAGGGATGCTTAACCGTAAATAATACGAATGAAACTGATTATTGATGAACATTAAATGACACCAAACCATGAACGCTAAAGAAAGAGGACAGCAATAAAATAAAATAAAACTGAGCAATAAGAAAGGAAAAAGGAAGACAGTGTAAGTCACTGACGCCTTGGAGGATATGCAGCGAAATATTTTAGCTTCTCTATTCATTATTCTTCTTTGCTCTAGTTTTTTTTTTTTTTAGTCATACATTGTCACTTATAAATAACACTTATGATTCCATTCTTGTGCATTCAGTGACGTCTGGGATAAATCAATTTGACATTGGATAAATTTTCTTTACTTCTGTTAAATGCGACATTTTTCCAGGGTTTGACAAATAGATGAGACGCAAGGAAAAGTAGGGCGAAATTTTTCGAAGTACATTTGACATAAAATTTACGTTTCATTTGAGATAAAAGTAAACCCGCGGTAGAAATAGATCAAATGAAAGAATTGGAACTGGTCAGTAAAGACAGCTGTATGAGCTAGTTAAAAAAGCCACTCATCGCAGGAAGCACTGGTTAAGAAGCATAAAAAGACGACAGGGCAAGATAGTAGGGTAAATCTTATTAGATGATACAAGTAAGTTTCACTAACGAAAGTAAAATTCTCGAAGGAATGACGAAGCAGGTAGAGTAAACGTTTGTTAGAGTAAATTCTGTACAAGTGTCCATATCTTGCTAAATCAAGTTTACTAGAGTTGAGGCTTACATGTGAATGGAATAAAAACAGGCAAAGATCAAATGAGCGGGCAAGGGAAGCTACAATATGTTTACGAGGGTCCGAGGGAATTCAATAATTATTGTAGGATCCCTCTAATAAGCAAGCCCTCAGCGTTATGGTCATGAAAGTAGTTTCACAAATTTCTCAGAGAGAGAGAGAGAGAGATAATGATGAACTTTTTACACTGGGAAAACGGGATGAAAGATTTAAATAAATTAGCTACTTGAAAAGAGACGAGAATCAGCGCTAGCATTTGTTGTTATTGCTCTGCAAGTAAGAATCGTTTAGACTTTAAAGATGTTAATTGTAGAGAGCGCGTTGGTATAGAGGGCAGAGAAATGGCATTCACCTGACTTGACAATCAATTGGCAGGAAGCAATGTGCAGTTATTCTTGAGTTCTCTTGCAAAATGGGAGAGAAGGGAAACTGTTAGCTAATTTACCAATACATTGAATTCTCACAATTTCAGCCATCCGTTGCAAAGAAAATAGCGTCTTTGTCCAAATGTTTCTAAGAGTGGTAATTCAGTCCATATATCAGCTAGAGAGATGAAATTAGAATTAATATGCAATTGTACATGGCAGCGCAATTATTAGATGAGAATGCTATGTTCACAAGTAAGCGAGAGAAAGAGAGAGAGAGAGTTACCTTAACAGATAATTTTAAGAAACAAATACCAGACACACACTCTGAATGTTGTCGATGGGAAATTACCCTACATCCTGGCAACTATTTACAGATCCTTAGCCTGATTTAGATACAGGAGGGGAATTTGGTATGGCGAAGAGGAGAGGAGAGAGAGAGAGAGAGAGATGGGAAGAGCAGCAGAAACGACGACAATTTGCAAAGCCATTTGCAAGCTGTGTTTCATATCCGGGGACAAGAGGCGGAAACAAACACCCAGACAAGTCTCGGGGGATGGGACTTTACATTTTCATTAGGCGAAGACTTTGTGATTTTATGGCTGCGAATTCGTTATAGCTGTTTATAGTCTTAGGAACAGATTTGAAAAAGCTGTTTATAGTCTTAGGAATAGATTTGAAAAAGCTGTTTATAGTCTCAGGAATAGATGTGAAAAGGCTGTTTATAGTCTTAGGAATAGATTTGAAAAAACTGTTTATAGTCTTAGGAATAGATTTGAAAAAGCTGTTTATAGTCTTAGGAACAGATCCGGCAAAGATGTTCATAGTCTTAGGAATAGATCTGAAATGGCGAAATCTAGCATTATTGTATATGCACAAGCATGTATACAGAAAATTCATACATGCTTCGGTGTCAAGACCGGGATCCCCATGTCTGCCACTCCTGAGGTAGAAAGTGCGTTGTCTGTTATCAAAATTGCTTGTGGTTTTTCCAGGTGCGCAATCCTAGTGTATTGCATCACCCTTCTTTTCTGCTAGAAACATTCCACGCAAAGATGGCCAATTTTATATAGATTTTAGTCAGAATATTAAGTAGTGTTGTTTTATTTCTTTAATTGTTCCAATATCGCAAAATAATTTTTGTAGTTCCGAGATGTAGAAATAAATTCTCAAAATCGAGAGAAAGCGCAAAAAAGATGCATATCAAAACACTCGGGAGAGAGAGAGAGAGAGAGAGAGAGAGAGAGAGAGAGAGAGTGAACAATCTTGCTCATGGTAAAGAAATTTTCCTCAACGCAGGTTGCCAGTTAGCCTGTTTAGATGAGATTGAAATTTTCTCTTCTCTGATACATTTGTATATGTATGTATATATGTATATATTGTCAGTATGTGTTTAATTTAACATAAATTAATTTGTTTTGAATAAGTCACTTTGGCATTAATTATTTTTTTTGGAACGTAATGACCCTGTTTCCTCCTCCCCGACATTTCTGACTTGTTGTATAGTTTTAATTTCAATGAGCTTGTTTTATTTTCACGTGTGGTGTTGGCTTCTCATCTGGAGCTGTATTCGGCGCTGTCTCGCCAGGACTGAGTCAGTCGTTTCTGGTCCATTAACATTGTGAGGGCTTGACTTATTTTGGGATTACGAGATCTGCCTTTCTTCAGTTACTGCTGCTGTCCTCCTTTGAGAGATTGATTGTTCTACAGTCTGCGCCCTTGGTTCAGTTATTTTGCCAAGGGTGTGATTACCTGTCGGACGACCGTGTCCATTGATTGTCTTGCGACATTAAAGTGATTTACTCTTCAGTCTGCACCCTTGGCCCAGTTATTTTGCCAAGGGGACCTCTTTTACGTTTGGTAAGGTCTTAAGACTATATATTATTCCCCTCGACCCGTGATTTGAAGGCTGTGTTAGCCACTACCACCGTTTAGAGCTCACTTAAGGGAAGCAATTTATTTTTTGTTAGTGATAAATATTTAGTGTAATAAGTTAGGTTATTCTGACTTTTCGACATTCTATTACTTTCAGGGCCCTCTCTTTAAAGTGAAATTGCATAGTCTGTCTTAATTTGGTGTAAGGGTGTTTGTTATTCGATGTTTTCAGTGTGTGGTTGATTTTTTGTGTTTATTTTATGTATTTTGTAAGAGGCTCAGTGGTCATTTCTTTCTAAAAGTTTGTATTAAATATTAAGGTTTTATTTTCAGTTTTTCTTTATCCTCCTTGATTCCATCTCTGTACACTCTGTTGCAGCCATTCCACCTATTGTGGACTTGGTCGTTAGTGACTTTATTTGTATTTTAAGAGACTTGTGTATGTTTGAAGGCCCATAACAATATATATACATATATATTTATAAATATATAAATAGAAATATATATATATATATATATATATATATATATATATATATATATATATATATATATATATATATATATTATATGTTTGTCTATTCGTGTTATGTTTAACTCACTACTGCCGTTCAACATTCGTTACATTTTTCCCTAAATTTGATTAGTGGTTTTTTTAATTTATTTTCTTATACTGTTAAAATGTTTTCCTCTGGTGTCCATCAGTGCCGGTATGTTAGAAAAAAATTGGTTTGCAATTTCTCCAAATTTATTAATCACCCGCTGCCTGTAGTATTTGTAAATGTTTATCTCGGGAAAGTATATTTTTCGGAGTTGCGTTACAGGAACAGCAGTAAAAACGTTTATGATATTTTTACAGCATATGCCATCTGCTAAGAAGAATATTTGTTAAAACTAAGTTGATTTGTTAAGGCAAAACATTTAAAATTCACAAATAGCATTTTCTTTTTCACGTAAGTACATTGATATAGCATCGAAGATTATCATATCTTTAAATAATAGAGAAAGGGAAAAGTATCGAAAACTTATTTTTTTTAGATTCACTATCTTTTTTAACATTCAAACAAGCACATCGGAGATAGATCATGTTTAGCAAATGTATATTTACGTTGGCCCCATCTGAGGCTTATTTAACAAGCAAGGGACATCTATAAGGTACGTTGTTACGGCACCCCAAGTGTCGTTGGGGGTTGGGGGTGGGGGGAGGAATGGAACGAAAACAGTTGATATTGCTTTTAGTTTTGTCTCGACATCAGAAATGAAAATGAAGCGAAAAGTGCTAGTTTTATCGGAGTGACGTAAGCTAGCTTAAAAAAAAAAAAACACACACTTTCTGCTACTCCTCTCAATCAGCGTTCAACACGAATAGCTCCGATATATAATGACTTAAACTTAGATCATTCTTCAAACGACCATTGGACTGCCAACTCTCCCGGGACTATCTAGCAACTATTGACAAGACTTGACAGTCGGGGGGAGCCGGAATTACATCCATATTCGCTTTCTCGAGCGTTGATAGAGTAAAGGGTGACTGATATTAAGGAACTGCAAAACCAGACATGTATGTCATCATTAGATTAATTTAAATTTGAAGCTATATTATAAAGTATACATTTTTAATAACTTCATTCTAAAGGATTAGTGTTCGTGAAACACTATAGGATCATCACGGGATAATTGTTGCTATTATTAAATAGAATATTTAAATCAAGGCCAAAAGTCTTAAATAAAATAGTTGAAGCTATTCCTAGTCACAACTGTTATTTTTTCAGTCTGATTAATGCAGACCTGAAAAATTAATACAGTTATGAAAATTATAGAAAGGTAAAGCAAGATGATAGATGAAGTAGTATATCTCCTTCACATGAACTATTCGCATGTAGGTTTGAATGAAATTAGTGGAAAAAATGGAAGGTGTTTTGGGGGAAAAGCAAATGTCGTACTTTCTCATACAACAGGAACTGACTCATTCCATAAAAAGAGGCAAATTTACGAAGAGTCATAATGCCATTAATTGAGAAGTATCAATAACAGGCTGTATGCCTATCAAAGCCTTTAGAGGCGTGATGAGAAATGAGAGCATCTTGATGTCGGATAGGAGAGCTGGGCTAAGATACTTTTAAATGGTTGAAGCACCTTTCCTCCTCAGGAAAAATGCCATGACTGAGGTTGAGGCAAGAAATATGAAAAAAAAAAAAATGGAACAAGTTTGGTTGTAATGAAGGCTCCCTTTATACTGGTAAGCACTGCAATTCTTCAGAGATTTAACGTACTTGAGTGCTGAGATGATACATGAAAACATGATGCAAATATGAGTGTGCAGTCAAAAGGGCACAAATGGAGGCGAAATGCTTGAAAAATAAGCCTGTTATTCCTGCCATGATAGCTATGTGCATTTCTTTTTAATTAAAAATTCCTCCAACATCCTTCGCGTATTTGCTACTAGCTCGCTCTCTGAACTATTTAGACGGAGTCGAGGGCCACTCAATTTCATCATCTTTGAGCTTGCATGCCTATTTTGACTGGCACTCGCTGGGCCGGAGTTCGATTCCCCGGCCGGCTGATGAAGAGTTAGAGGAGTTTATTTCTGGTGTTAGAAATTCATTTCTCGCTATAATGTGGTTCGGATTCCACAATGAGTTGTAGGTCCCGTTGCTAAGTAACCAATTGGTTCTTAGCCACGTAAAATAAGCCTAATCCTTCGGGCCAGCCCTAGGAGAGCTGTTAATCAGCTCAGGGGTCTGGTAAAACTAAGATATACTTATTTTTTCTGATCCGAAGGACGATATGTTTGTTACATAGCTTGTTTAAGCTGGTTCCTAGAGAGTTCAAATGATTGATGGCCCTTTCCATTGATGTAATAGTATATTCTGGTTTACCCTTTACCAAGCAAATGTTATTTAAAGCAATGAAATGCTCTTATAATCAGAATTCAAAGAAGAGTAACATGTTTGAGTGGAAACTTCTCGGTGGAGTAGTCTCTCAGAGTTTTACTCTTCCCGATAACAGGTTTGTCTGGTTTAATTTGTAAGACACACACACACACACACACACACACATATATATATATATATATATATATATATATATATATATATATATATATATATATATATATATATATATACATACATTGTGTGTGTGTGTACCTCTAAATCAAACCAGACAAATCTGTTATCGGGAAGAGTAAAACTCTGAGATACTACTCCACCAAAGAAAGTTTCTACTTGACACAGTTTGTATATATATACATATATATATACACACATATATTTGTATGTATGTATGTATGTATGTATGTATGTATGTATGTATGTATGTATGTATGTATGTATATAAAAGCTGTGTCAATTTTCCCACCAAAAAAACTGGAAGCTTGAGTAATGTGACTAATTATGTTCTAATTTGATCATTATCATCACCTTCCGACACAACGTGGCGTAGAGGGCATTTATGAAATACCGCACTCATGTCTTTCCCTTGCTTTCATATCCACAAATTTCCATCCGTCTCCTTTCTTCCATCTCATAGTTCTTTTCCTCGTAGATATGGGTCTTCCAATTCTACTGGCCTAGAGAAGACCAGCTGGCACTATCAAACACTATTTCCCTGGTGGGTGCAAAGTACATATCTAAACTATCACCATCTCCCCTTCATCATTTGTCATGGATAGCTTCCAACAGTATTACACGGTTAACGTGAATGTTTTTGTGAAATGAATCATTCCGTACTACAAAATTCTTGTAATTAAGAGACATTTGCATGGAGTTAGTCAGTTCCAGAAACTGCTGCATAGTTTATAGTCTGTAACTTCTAACTTTACTAAAACCAGCTGGCTCATATAAGCATTATTTATGTCATTTTTCTCCAGCCTGTTAAGGAAAAAATACTGAATATTTTCATCTGTCTGGTCACTCTTCTTTGCTATCTGTGGTATGGTTTACAATTCTCAAGCATCAGGCTTTGTTAGCTCTTTGTTTTACTTCGCTCTCAAGACTAGAGTACTTAGTACATTGTTTTTTGTGTTATACATATCCTCGAAAATTCTCAGCAGTTCCTTTTGCTTTTTGGCTATTCTTTATTGTACCCCAGGTGTCATTCGATATCCGTGGCTTCGGTCTTGTTGCCTCATATCCCAACATTTCGTTTCCAGCTAATCGACATACTTTCTGAGGTTGACCTAATGCTCACTGTTTGGCTGCATCTCTTCACGCATGCTCTCTAAAACTACAAATCTGTTTTGACATTCAATTGAAAAAAGCTTGTCGAGGTTCAAACTTTAAGAAGCTTTGGTGTAAGGAACTTACATACTCTATTTACTTTTTCTCTTGGAGTCTTCTGACTCTCATTTTAGTGTGATGATAACTATTATATGCATATATATATATATATATATATATATATATATATATATATATATATATATATATATATATATATATATATATATATATATATATATATATATATATATATATATATATATATATATATATATTTCTGTGTGTATTTTGTGTATTTGAAAATTTTCTGTATATGAGGTACATTTGAAAAATCAGAAGGTAAGACATTTCCTCTGATGCAATGGCTGCTAAAAATTCCATAATCATAAGAGTGGTTTTCACAGAGATCATGAAAGTTCCTCAATGGCAGTAATTATGAATATGACCTGAAATGAGGTAGGGAGGCGAATAGAAAAAAATTAGGCATTTTCCGAGGTTGGGGAGGGAATCGTGAATGATGACTGATGAGAAGAAAAAATGGAAAAAGCCTTGAAGCACCTGAATGATTTTATATTTCATTTTTGAGATACGCTAAATAGTATAACATTACAGTATGTAGGGAATATAGTTCGTTAATATTATAAATAGTATAACATTATGTATGGAATACAGTTCGTTAATATTATCGTTTGATCATTTTTGTTTTTGGGGGGCGAGAATTTCATAGAGAGAGGCTAATATTTCTTTGCATTTAAATATGTTAAAGGATATTGTCAAATGATGATGGTGCCTCCTTTTCCCCTGCTTATACAAAGGTACAATAACTTGAACACGTATGTGCAGAAGATACCCAGCTCATGAACAAGCTGGTTAGATGCACAAGTTCAATCAATCCATATTTCTGACTGGTATAACAATTTTTCAGAGATATCTTTCTCGCTTTGCTAATAAATTTCGATATACCACTTAGCCTACACCATGCTCTTATCGATGTTTTCTACAAAGCTGGTGAAATTTTGATAATTTAAAAGTTTTCCACATCCTGCTTGATTTTTTCGCTATCAATGACCATAAAATATCTTGTTCATTCCAATATCCGCGATCAGACCCCGGATGATCATTGGCTGTAGTTTCAAGTTCTTCTTCTTTTAACGTGCTTTTTCCCATTTTTTTGTATGGGACAAGCACGATGCCTTCTTTTGAAGGACTTTGATTTGGCTTTGGGGAAGACCGTAGTCTCGATCGGCTGCCCTGCCTGACATCGCTTAGACACCGGTAGCACATGTACATGTATCGTACCAAATCACCAGCTCCCTTTCTCCCAGCAGTGAGGAGAGTTGAGCGGTTAGGTCGACAGTTCGAGACGTGTGAGGTTTTAAATAATGTACAGATTAATTTTAATTCTTGTGAGTCTCACTGTAGTATCACTATTTATTGAAGTACCTATTAGTGATAAGTTATAAATCGTATCTGATACCATGGATATCAGACAGGAACATTTTTATAAAACTGACTGTTTTGTGCAAGATACTGGAAATTTGAATTTTTCGCAAAATATGACTTTCAAACTGTTGGAAAGGGCATGGGAAAGTCTCCATCATTTGTACTGAGTAATGTTAACATGGACATTTTCAGTAACACAATATGGAACAATGTTATTCAGTAAAATATAATATGCTTTGTATTAACAACATTTGTATTTCTCCTGATCGTGTCCGTCATCTCTTGGTGTTTTATATCACCTCCATCCATTATTCCCAGGTATGTGTATCCTGTCTCATTATTATTATTATTATTATTATTATTATTATTTAAGCTTCAATATAATTATTACTTTAGTATTCATATTGTTGTCATTATTGTGCAATAAAATATATACTGGGCTCTTTATGAGTAGAAGATTAACCGTCAGTGAAAAACCACTTTTAAAAGAATGTACATCAAAATAAACAAGTCTTACGTGTCATCTTTCACTGTTTATAACAAATATTTATTGCCTAAATTTTAAAATCACAACTCAAACAACTGTTCTGTGTTATTTAAATTTGCAACAGATCCATGCACATTCTAACACCAAGACTTTATTTTGTACCCTTTGTTTTTTTTTTTTTTTTTTTTTTTTTATCGTTACAGGGAATGGGTCTGACAACCTTTGCCCCAGCCATTTGGTGGTTTTCTCACCATAGGGAGTCGCAAGAGTGTTTTTTTTTTTTTTTTTTTAAGGGATTCCACAGGAGTGAAAAGAGTGGTTCTCATTGTCTTCAGAAACTAGCGGATCCATCAAACATAATGACAAAATAATAATATTGAAGATTTAGATAATAATAACATAAATGACAAATATATATGGGAAAAAATGTAATATCTATTATAGGATTAACAATAAATACTTCAAATATTAACTACTGAATTCTAAGTAAAATGCTTGCATTATCCCTCTCGCTCTTTTTTTCTCTCTTTATATATTTGTATAGTATAGATATATATGTATATATACATATATATACATATATACGTATATATATATTTACATATACATGCATACAGACATATTACAGTAAATATATAGATATATATATATATATATATATATATATATATATATATATATATATATATATATATATATATGTATATATATATATATACACATACATACATACATACATACATACATACATACATACATACATACATACATAATATGAAAATTGGTGTCCCCATGAAATTTTTCTGGATCCGCTAGTGTCTTCAGAAGTGGTTTATTTACCATTTAGGGTGCATTTCCTTCACCACAGGATACACAAGCCTTCACAAGGTACTCTGCTCTAAATACATGCTGTACTCCAAACCATTAGTGGTTCTTCCTAGGGGGGCAATGCCCACAACGTACTGCTTAATACGATGCCCTTTTCTCGTCTAAGGGATGGCTCAAGAAGATGGTAGCTTCTCAGTTCTCTGCAAGTTTTTTGTGATGAGATTCCTAGTCATACACCCACTCCCACGGATGATGTATATCTCACTAGTCTCCTAAGATACTTGCTTGACCCAGTGTTGCTTATTTTCTGCTCGTATGCATGTACGTACATATGAATGTATGTATGTATGAAATGAAACCCTAAAATAGTGTTTCATTATCTATTAATAGTTCATGAATTTTTTTAAATTTTTATATTTTTAAAAAGTCGAACATTCTTGTTTTCTGTTACGGTAGTTCGTTTGCTGTTTTGTATCGGCAAAACGTTCCTAGCAGAAATGCTAAGAAATTACTGATTTTTCGACAAATTGGCGTTGCAATTAGTATTTACGGGTATAATTTATATGAGTATTGTTTGAAAATAAAACTGTAAATTTTCGGTTGGGGTTTTTAAATAAAGACAGTAGTACTTTCGTGAAAATGCTCAGCTGACAACACAAAGTAGAGAATTCTTTTGTAGAGAAACAGACCTAAAATAAAGAGACATCAATCATATGAAGTCCTGAAAAAATATGAAATTAAGTTTTTACAATGTGATATCGCCACTTCAGTATACTTTAGTTTTAATCTACTTTTATTTTCACTGTATTCCATGCTCATTATTTGGTGATTTTGTTTCTCTGTGATCCTTACTCAGTTAAATATTTAGCTGACTGTAATATTACAAAACCTTAGAGGATACAGTTGGCTATGCGCATTAGTTACCAAAAATTAAGACTCTCCATGCTGAACCTGATTGTTGACGCGTCCCAATAGTTCGTGTGGGCCCCTTAACTTAGTGTTGCGGGTGCTTTCCAGAAAATCTTTTAGGTCAGTTTAGTTGGCAACACTGCCCCTCCCTCGATAGTTGGTACACACTTTCAGTTCAAAACTTCAAGTCAGTGACTCCTTTGGTAAGAGTGTACCGTCGTCACCTGTGTTCTTTTGTTGCATAATTCACAATTCTTCATTCCACTGCAAGTAAGTCTCTTCCAGATACATTTGAAGTTCATTAATACATAGATAAATGCGGCTTATTTTCAAAATTCTATGGGTCCATATCCCCTAAGACATGTATTTGTTTGATGTTTCCCATAATCCCCCCCCCCCTTTTGTTTTACAATTTCTGCTACTGTAAGCAGAGAAACTGCTCATTCTTTCTTTGTTTTCCATGATACAGCAAATATTTGATAAATCAGTGTGCTGTTCTTGACTTTACGTAGTCCAGTGAATTTGGACCCCTAAATTGTAGGATTAACCCCCATTTCTAGTGCAATGAATTTGGACCCCAAAACTGTAGGATTAACCTACATTTCCTCCCTTTCAAGTAACAAGTTGCCTTTATAGCAAAACTTCATGTTCTCTAATGTATTGTATTGAGGAGGTAAGACACATTTGACGAAACTGCCCATTGAAATTGTAGATTATCCTTGGGTAGCCTAGAGTGCGTCTTCAAGCAGAGGGCTAAGCTTGAGTAGCCTCTGTCCTAAGAATATTTCACTCCTGTGGTAGGCTATCCTACTGATGCTAGGCATTTTAATTGTAATGCAAAATTAGTGTTAGTTTCCATGGTAATAGAATAGAAAAGGGGGTAATTCTTTATATTAGCTCCACACCTGTTTTTAAGTTAACTTTTTTAACTTTTCAACTGGTTTTTTCTACACTTTTAGGGGTTCTGGTACTAGCGGTGCATCTGTTTGTTGTCGTCCAAATGGAATGTCCCTTCGCTGTGTTTAGTACTGGCCCGGGTGTGGGGTTGGGTACCCATATGTTAACAAGTTATTGCACTTCCCGGACTGGATAGGAACCATTCGAAACAGACGTACCTGTGCTCTGTCTTGTAAAGATCGCGTATGGAAACCCCTTGTTGGATGGACTTCAGGGGTTAATTACAGTAATTACACTCGAGCACCAAAAATTAAAGGTAAATTCATAATTAGCAACCAAAAAACTGTAGAAAAAGTTAAGTTAGAAGGCAGTTGCCCTGCGGAGCTACTATATAGTTCTACCGAAAAGGGTAATATTTGAAAAGTACATGGTATTTACATATACAGTAAGGAATGGGTATCATATGACTTTAATGCTGTGTGTTTAAGCCTCCTTAATAAACTTCGTAAGAAATTCATGTTAAGATTTATTGCAAATATACTGAGATATTTACCGTATTTTTATTATTTTTTAGCATTCATCCCAAGGGGCTGGTACTAAATGTGTTGCTCATAGGAATGGTTTTGATATTAAAACAAATTACCAAAAAATGTGTGGCCAGTATTGAGTTTTCATGCTGTGGTTGTAAGTCCCTATAATATGCTTAATAAGAAAATCATAAATATCTACCAAAAAATTTATTTTTACCAGTTTACCAACAAAAGTTGTTACCCACTTGGAATTTTCAAAGTTCTTTGTTCATATTTCTGACCAGATTTTATTTAGATCACTGGGGTGTGGGAAGGATGGCTAATACATATATTTGGAATTTTGTTATTTTTAGCAGATATTATTGGTATGAACAACACAAATTGACTGGTTCTTTTGTTCATTGTTTTACGGAGTTTATATTCTTGAAAAGGATGCTTCAGTTCTTGGTCAAAGTTCCTTTGGTACACACTTGTAACTTGTTCCATGGATTATTTTGGCTGACTTGCATTATTTAGTGTATTTTGACTGTTTCTGAAATTCATTTCAGTAACATGGTAGTTTAAAGATACTGGAACCCCTTATATCCTGCAATTATGGGGCCACAGTTGGAAAGCTGGGTTTTTAGGTGGGTGAAAATACAAAGTAAGTGAAGTGACAAGAAGTATTGTAACATCCCCATGATTTCTTCAAGTTCTGATTGTGTTTCATTGAAGTTTTTTTTAACAATACACCACACAGTTTCGAAGTAAGGGACTGGTGATTTAGGCTATGTTAGCAGGGATCAGGTAAGGACAAGACATAAGTAAAGTTAGGTTAGATTGAAACGGTATTAAATATTTTAATTTTCAGTGCCCAGGATAGGTTAGATGGGCAATCCAGGGGAATAAAGGCAACCATATTTTAATTTACAGTGCCCCAGATAAGTACCCAGCACCCTGGTTAGATAGGTCAAAGCCTGATATATTTCAAGTTACAGTGTACCAGGGTAGATTTGATGGGTGTGTCCAGTCCCTGATCATTTAAGGACCTGGGGGCCCAGTTTAGGTTCGATTCAGTACATCATTGGATTTTACTCATTTTGTTTTTCACCCCCACACAAGAACCCAGCTTTCCCACTTTGGTTCCCCATAATTGATGAATATGAAGTTCGGCCTAGGACTCAAACACTACGAATATGCTAATGAGAGAATGTCAGAAATGTTCAAAGCAAGATGGTATTCTTCTTCTTCTTTTAACGTGCTTTTTTCCCGTTTGTATGGGGTAAGCACCATGCCTTCTTTTTGAAGGACTTTGATTTGGCTTTGGGGTAGACTTTGTAGTCTCGACCGGCTGCCCTGCCTGTCATCGCGTAGACCAAGGTTGCTGTTTGCAAAAAATTGACTGTAAATCAAAAAACTGCACATTTTTTTGAGTGGTATAACAAAGAATTTTATAAAAACACCTGAAATGAACAGAGAGAATTTTAGAGAAACTACTTAAAGTGACATACAACAACATATGTAGACTTTTTGACTGGATGTGTGTCCTGGCCATGGCTTTCACATAATAAATAACTTCTAGGGCTATTTCCCAACCTAACCTTACTTTGGGTGCCATGACCTGACCTGGGTAGAGGTTGTGCTTCTCCCCCCTGCAATATTCTTGACTGGTACCTGAAAGTACACAAAATCAGTCTTTACATAGGCTAATTCAAAGCTGCTGAAATACTGAAGTCATCAGGTTCCGGCCAGGTATGCTTGCTTGTTGAAAGCATAGGTTCCTGATTGCTGAACCATCTAGCTACGACTTTGAAACACAGCATGTGGAAAAATAGCCATTGTACATATTTTTTTTCTTTGTACTGCTTCATGGTAGTACTGCCTTTTTATGGTCATGCTATTGAGACACTATGGAATTAGTATTTATTTACATTAAGGTCATCCTGACTGGCGAAGTTCAAACTATGGTTAATGGTTTGATGGCTCAAGAAATAATCCAAACAGTACTATACATTTTCCAAAAGTCAGAGTAGGTAGCTATTTTTTATAGCAACACCAAGTTTCTCCCATACTATCAAGAACCACACTGAAAACAAGTCACAGGTATCTTGGTCAGTTCCATTGAGAACCTTTAAATTTTCCAAACTTGCTGTTATTGACTTCCTTAATATGACCTGACTTGCCAACCTTTTTGTTATTTTTAATTAAATTGTCAGTGCAATCAACAGTATTTACTCCAAACAGCTGTGTGCTGAGATCAGAGTTTCAAGTTCAATCTAAATTTGCTCTTTTCTGTACTGTTGCACCCAGCAATAAATGAAATGAAAAATAGTTCTATGCAATATATGACAGCCCTCAAAGAATGATACCTATCAAGGAAACACTATAGGGGGTTATTGCCATCAGTGCATGTAATGCAGTGCACTGTAGGCATTACTTAAGGTTCTTTGCAGTGTCTCCTTTGACCCTTAGCTACAACCCCCCTTCATTTTCGTTTACTGTATCTTTGCTCATATTCTTTCTAAGGTATACATAACTTATATCTTTCTTTCCATCCTCTCCTAGCAATGTTTCATAGTGCAGCTGCAAGGTTTTCCTCCTTTTGCACCTTTCAGACCTTTCTACTCTCAATTTCCCTTTCAGCACTTAATGACCTCATAGGTCCCAGTGCTTGGCCCATGGCCTAAATTGTATCTTCCATTCCATCCTTATCTGGGAAATAAATCATTTTGACAAGATTTGTTGCTGCAGTGGCGAAATTCACATGGCTGATCCATGGGAAAAAACTTCCTCTTTTATGTAATATACTTGGCCCACTTTGCAAAATGTGTACATTCTTCTATAATCACGTAGTAGCTGTATATGCTGCAAATGAGTACCTATATCGAGCACTGAATCTTAGGTTAAACCTAGAAATTCTTAGGTTAAGCTTAGAAATTCTTCACAGGTTACAGGTAGGCTCTGCATATTGCTGCTATAAGTTTGAAACAGCCAATGGATACTGTTAGAATCAAAGTAGGCAGAAGTGAAAGCAATGCCGTTAGTTGACATTAAAAAGATAACTGTAGTTGGCTAACAGAGTTTAACCACAACCTGGTTTTTTGCCAAATTTAAACAGCTCAGAATTCAGGGCATGACCTACTTTGATCAATCACGCTTCAACCTTGGATTATTGTGGTCAAGGAGGAGCTACATGTGTCATGGTGTAAGATTGAATTGTGACTTTTGAAGATTGGCAATTTCAGAAAAAAATTGGGTTTCCAGTCGAAGCTGTGGATCACTTGGGAAAATACTTTTCTAATGTTGTAGCAATCTTGCAATAAAGTTCAGTTCTAAAACTTTTTCGGTATATTTGGCTATTTGGCTAACTTTTATCCTCTAGTCTGCAAATAGCCCAATGTTACAGTGAAAGTAAAGTAAGAAGGAAAACAAGGTTAAAATTTAGGTTTAAGTTTAGAATATAATTTCAGGATTATGTCTAGCAGAACCAAAGAATCTTTGGGAGATGGAAGGGTTAGGGAGTCTGGGCAGGTGTTGCTGAAGAGGGAAAGGTGTGTTAAAAAAAAACCAGTTAAGTGCAAATCATGGGCAGTAATGGTCAGTGGAGACAGTTGTATTGGGAGCACTAGTATGAATTTAAAATACCTTATCTTTAGCTGTAAACTATTAAGTTGTATGGCCTGGTAGTTTATCTTGGGCTGGAAGGATCAGCAGTTTAATATGAATAAGGTGAGAATATTAGTTTACCAGAGAAAATGACAGAAACCATAAACTGCAGCTTTCTCTTGTCTTAGAGTGCTAGATGGTTGGAAGTGCCAGGTGCTTGGCTTTACAGGCAAATTTTCACATAACAAAGAAATGCCCTTCAGCTAAGCAATGGGATTAGGGACCCAGTTGCAAGTATATTTAAAGAAAAATCAATCTTACTTCTCTATTATGATAGCTGACATTCCCGCATCAGGCGAGAATTACAGGTATCATAGTAGGTAAATATTTAAAAAATCAATTTTATATAAGTAACTTACCAAGTAACTACATAGCTATTAGTTTCACTTAACCGCGGCAGTTCTAAATTTGAAATCGCGGTAATGCGCTATTGTTTTAGTGTAGATTACTAGACCCTGCCCACTACTGGGGAAGAATAGATACAACAGTGCCGAAGAGCCCAATTTGTTTCTGCCAGTGAACAACTGTACACAGTCGGTTGAGCAGCTCTGATCTGAATTTCTCCAAATGATGTATCTTTCGCCATTGGTGAAGTATTCGTTCGTGTTGGCAGTGTGCTGTTTATTAGCTTAGCTAGTTGATTATTCAGACTTGTGACTTATTGTGACTTAGTAAGTCAGATTCTAGCGTATCTAGTATTAGGTATTGCAGCAAAGTCTGTAATACTAGACTTACTTCTGCTAAGTATGACTTGCACACTTTGTGTAGCCATTGTCAAGGGCAGATTTGCTTGTTTGAACTTAAATATGATGAATGCAAAGACTGGGGTGAGGGTAAATGGAAAGTTTTGGAAGCACATCTAGAGAGACTCCAAAGAAACAGACAGAGAAAGGCTGTTGCTAGAGCCAAGGCTAAAGGTTTAGCTAGTCAGGTTTCTACTCCGAAATCGGATATTGCTTCCCAACCAGCCCTCCGACGTTTCCTCAAACTCTGTTACCTGCCTCCCATTTTCCAAACCCGATGCCATCTCCAGCCTAGACAGGTAAGCGTAATTAGTGTTGGTGCAAGTGCAGTGCAAGTGGAGGAGGTGACTACTTGTCCCACCAATGTCCCTAGACAACGGCCAATGTTAGACTCCCCCAAACCTAGGAGGAAGCAAACTGGAAGTCGAAGGGAGGTTGGTGGGGTTTGCCTAAGGGTAGTTGCCCCCTCAACCAAGCCTGTTGATCAAACCCAGGACTCAGCAGAACGCCATTGGAAAGGCGTTCATATGGATGTGCATGCTCTGTCGTCCACTGATTCGGACACCAGTGTGGACAGGGGGCGTAAACGTTTTTCAAGTGTCAGGGCCATTGAAAAGGCATGCTGCTACTGCTGAGTGCCCTTCCCCACTCCCACTTAAGACTCTCAGGGAACAAGAGCACAGTCCTCTTCCCTCCTGCAGTTTTTGGGTTAATCCCGAGCGGGTTGTGCATAACACTTTGGTGATGGAGAGCCAGTCTTTGACACGGCATTCCTCATCCAAGTTGCCTGAGCGCCCAGTGTCCGAACGTGCAGTGTCAAAGTGTTTTGTGTCCAAACGCCCAGTGTCTGAACGCCTAACTTCTAGTCCTGATCGACTTGTGCATGACACTTTGATGACGGTGAGCCAGTCTATGATGCGGCATTCCTCATCCAAGTTGTCCAAGCGTCCAGCGGCCGAGTGCCTGGTTTCTGAACGTGCAGTGTCTGACCGTTCTGTGTTGAAGCACCCAGTGTCCGAGTGCCCAACTTCCGAACGTCCAACTTCCAAGCGCCCACCCTCCGAGCGCACAGCGTCCGAACGCCCAGTGTCCGAGTATATGGTGTCGGATTGCCCAGTGTCAGAGCAATCAGGCACTCAGTGCGAGCACTCAGTGTCCGAGCGCCCAACTGCTGAGAGGCGCCCAGTGTCCGTATGCCCAGTTCCCGAGCACCATGTGCCAGAATTTTTGCCTTCGGTATGCTTGGCACCAGAAGCCAAACATTTGGCGCCAACGCCTGCCATCACGGATCCTTCATTGGAACCTTTCCTTGGGCTTTTACAAAAGCAACCTGGTGCTACACAGGATCAGGCGGACTTAGCTCCTCCTCTCATTACATCAAATGAGGAAGACGGCGAAGAAGCCGTTCATCAAGATCATCCTATGTCAGCATATTCAGCCCCCTTGAGATACCTCCTCTTCTGCTATCCAACTTTCTTCTCTCCAAGGCCCCCGTCATCACCTGGTTCATCCTTTATGATGAGACAGCTATTAGAGGCCTCCAGACTACTGAAGATGATCCTTTTCTCATCCTTTATGAAGGCATTATCAGGCATTGACAGTTGGTTAGCAGGAAAGAGGGAGCTGGGTAAAGCAGTTTTCAGTGCACCTCCCTCCCGTCTGTCGCTAAGGAGGTACTCGTCTTACTCCACTGGGGAGGCGCCTTCGCTGGGAGTTTCTGCCTCCTCCCAGGGGGTCTTCTCCAGCCTTGTAGACACAATGTGGAGATCAGTTCTTAACTCTGCTAAGATTATGTTCACGGCTTCGGAATTAGACCGTTTTGTGAAGTATTCAGCTTCCTAGACTGGACAATTGGGGTGTTGGCCAAGAAAATAGAAGACTGTAGTACACTTCAAGAGGACTTCACTGCAGACTGGCTGGGAGTACTCTCATGGGCAGATAAGACCATTAGGGATGGCTCCCAGGAGCTGGCTACCTTATTATCCGTGGGGGTTCTTAAGAAAAGGGAACTATGATGTACCTTTATCTCCAAAGGTGTTACTCCCTCAAAAAGATGAGCTCCCTTGTTTGCGCCTTTAGATCGGTCAGCCTTATTCCCAAGAGCTACAATAGAACAGATCGCATCCAACTTACAGAAGAAGTCGACTCAGGTCCTTTTGTTGCAGTTGACAAGGCATGCCAAGGAACCAACCCATGGCACTTTAGTTTCGTTCAGCACAAGAACTGCCTCCCCATTGTGACAGCAGCCCTTTCAAGCCCGGAGAACCAAATTTCAGCCTCGCTCACGTTCGAATCTGCGATCAGTCCAGCCAACCAAGAAGTCATCCTCCAAACCAGCCTCTTGCAAGTGAGGGGCTGGTCCTCCGTATTCCTGTAGGAGCCAGGCTTATCCAGTTTTGGGACAAATGGGAAGCCAGGAACGCAGAATCCTGGGTAGTAAAAGTCTTACAAGAGGGGTATGCCATCCTGTTCAGAGAAAAACCTCCTTTGACATCCTCACCCATCAGCTTAACAGCCTACTCGGAAGGCTTGGAGAGGTTTTTGGCCCCGAAGTAAGAAGTATTGTTGCTACTCAGGAAAAGAGCTGTGGAGTTGGTCAAAGACATAAACACAGGGGGGTTTTACAACCATCTGTTCATCGTCCCCAAGGCGTTGGGAGGTTGGTGACCAGTCCTAGACACCGGTGCGTTGAACTTTTTTGGCAGACCACCAAGTTCAAAATGGAAACAAACCATCCAGTCCTGTAAGCCATTCATCAGGGAGTCTGGATAGTAACGATCGATGTGGAGGATGCGTACTTCCATGTCCCAGTACATCTGGACTCAAGGAAGTATCTGTGGTTCATATTCCAGGGCAGGGTCCTTCAATTCAAGGCTCTCTGTTTCGGCCTCTTGACAGCTCTGCAAGTATTCACCGTGTTCTCGCCCATGTAGCGAGGTGGCTCCATCTCATGGGGAACAACGTCTGTTTATATCTGGACGACTGGCTACTATGCTCCCCATTGAAGAAAAGATGCACGGAGGACCTTCAAAAGACTACTACGGGCCCAAGAGTTGGGTCTTTTAATCAGTGTCCAGAAATCCCAATTTGTTCATGAGACTTACCTGCCAGATATATATATAGCTGTATTCTCCGAAGTCCGACAGAATTTCAAAATTCGCGGCACACGCAGTGGCCGGGCAGGTGGTTAGTACCCATTCCCGCCGCTGGGAGGCGGGTATCAGGAACCATTCCCATTTTCTATTCAGATTTTCTCTGTCGCCGGACTGTCAACACCTGTTGTCAGTTCCTCCGCCATTTGGATTTCGAAATTTGTTGTCACGTAAGTATTTTGGTTGTTTTTTGGTATTCGACTGGATCTGTGACTTGGCATACGCTCTTTGTGGACCGTTTTTGATTTTGCTTTTGACTTTTCTTATAATTAAGATGTCTTACCTCTAGCTATTGAGTCTGTAGCTTGGGTGAATGTAAGGTGAGGCTATCGAAGACTTTGATAGTTCCTCACTCTTTATGTATGATATGTAAGGGTGTTCAATGCTCTATGATAATCAGTAATGAATGTGTGGGATTGTCTGAGGGTGAGTGGAAGAAATATGAAGCCTATATGCTTAAATTGGAGCGTGATAGGCTGAGGAAATCTTCCTCCTAGAGTGCATCCTTAGATGGAAAGTCAGGTTTTCTCCTACTAGTAACCCTGTAGTAAATTTTAGTACTAACCCTGTAGTTTGTTGCTGCAGAAGGTAATTTCCTGGCTCTCGTGTGGAGTCAATGCATGCGTGCTCTTGAACCTAAAGTGAATGCAATTCAAACGCATAGTGTTAGTGCTAGTGCCCCTAGTGTTGTGGAGGGGGCGTCAGATCGGCCCTATAATGCCTCTAGGCCTGGACCTCTGTCGAACTCCCAGGACCAGGGAGGGGGCATGTCGAAAGCCGCATGAGGGTTACGGGGGCTTCCCACCGATCTGGCGTCCCTTCGGCAGGTCCTGATGACGCTACCCAGGCTGCCAGGGATCGTGCTCAGGCACGCATCCTGAAGGATTGCTTCTCGTCCTCCGACACGTCCTCCCGCCTCGGTTGGAGCTCGGTTGGACTCTCGCCCTCTTAAGAGAAGCTTAGAGGAGAGGACGCTTCACGTCCTCTTCCTCTAGACGTTTGTACTCTTCCCCGAAAGTTGCGTGGATATTCCTCTGCAGAAGAGAATAAAGTGTTTTTCGAATGATGACGCTACTCGACCCCCCTGTCGCGCTAAGGCAAGGGCTAGAGCTTCTTCCCCTGTGGAAGGAAGTATACGTCTCTCGCCCCTTTCCTTCTCTCAGGTTCAGCCCTTCTCCCGAGAGAGTTGCTTCTCCAACGCGTAAGATTTTGTTGGGTTTGCAACAACAGCTGGATGCTCTCATGAACCTTTCAAGATTCGAATCTGCCTGTTAAGAGGTACAGACTTTCACCTTCATCTCCTGCTTCGTGTTCCTCGTCTGCTAGATGTTTTGGGGCTTCTCGTCTGTCGTCTAGAGAGAGTGTTTAGTGGCTTCCTATTCGTCTTCCCCGAGTTGAGGTGTTGGCCTTTTCTCTTGTCTCGCGCCAGGAGCGCGTCTTGCTCTTCGTGCGCTTCTCACGCTTCACGCGCGCCTCACCTTGACGCTCGGCGCGCGCCTAGCCATGACGCTTCGCGCGCGCCACGCTGTGACTCTCTTCTAGTACTTGCCACGGAGCCTCTCGTGCGTCACGCCATGACGCTCCGCGCTCGCTTCGCCGTATAGCTTCAAGTCTTGTGTTGACGCCGCTCCAGTTGTTCATCATGTCGCACAACTACCCGCTTCAACATCTGATGTCCTTCTTAATTTAGCCAGTACTTGCTTCGGCAGTACATATACTAAAATTGGAACGATACAGAGAAGATTAGCATGGCCCCTGCGCAAGGATGACACGCTAATCGTGAAGTGTTCCACATTTTTTATGTTTACTATACGTACTCTAGTTGACGACTTATTCGTTCGCGGGAGTTCCCGCTTACGTATCGGCGAATCGGAACTACTTTCTCCACTCACTCAAGACCCTCCAGCTGCGGAAGAACATCCTCTTTCGTCACTGCCTTTGTATGAAGAGAAACTTCTTTCGTCTTCTTCTTCCTCTGGTTTTCAGACTCTGGCTTTTTTCTTAAGGATCTGTTTCCTGAGACTTTTCAACCTTCGGCTCCTCTCTCTCCACCTTCGCAGTTGTCTTTGTCTTAAGGGGAGCGTTTGACGAAAAAATCGGAAATCAAATTTTCTGGGATATTTTATATATGGCATCATACATATCCTGACTATCTTCTCAGAAAGTTTTATTTAAAAGTTCGCCACAGTTAGGAGTTATAAACAAAACAGTAACCCTATCATAGTCAAATTAATTTTTCGTATAATGTAATGATATTGTCAGTATATCGGTGGTAATTTCCTTTTAGCTATGAAATAATAATATCTAATGCGATCTATGGCAACCTGTGGACCTAGTACGCATCAGCGAAAGACAGGAATGCCGCAGGGCAGTCAGTGGCAGTCAGTCAGTAGCAGCTCAGAGCTTGACTAAGTAATACGTCGCGCTGCCCAACCTGAGCCGTGTTTTGACACTCGCTTCATTTAGCTTCATTTAGCGAGGTTATATTACTTTGCAGGTTTATTTTTTGGCTTTTCATTATGTCATAAAAACATCAAACTGTGTAACAGCAAGCAAATAAATACACAGAGAAGCAAAAAATATCGTTTTTCTCAAAACTAAAGTTATCGACATTCAAACTGCATCTCCTTCATAACGATTGCACCGATCTCAATGATACAAAAAGTAAACGAAAGCTAAATATTTGCCTAACAAAGGGGCTTCCATGGGAAGCAACACGAGACCCCGCACCACGAGAGAGTTTTTTTCCCGAAGGAATGTCACTTCCAAGAGAGGTAGCAAGTGACTCCTTTCATCTCCAGACTCCCTTTGCAACCAGGCGTCTTTTTGCACAAGCCTGGAAAGAGTGAGGGCAGACGTTTGGTCCCTCCTACTGTTAGAGAGAGGTTACTTGATTCCCTTCCTGTCTCCTCCTCCTTTGTTTTTGTTTCCCAACTGCCTTCCTGTCAAACAGAAAATTGTTTGACCTGCTCGAACAGATGTTCGAGCGGAGAGCAGTGGAACAGGTCTTGACTCGGTGTTCCCGGGATTTTACTACAGATTGTTTCTAGTCCCAAAACTTTCAGTAGGCTGGAGACCCGTCTTGGACGTCAACAGGTCGAACAACTTGGTCCGGAAGGAAAAGTTCAAGATGGAGACCTCGCAGTCAATACTAGGAGCCCTTCATCCCGGGGATTGGATGGTATCTTTGGATCTCCAAGATACTTATCTTCACGCCCCAATTCATCCACGTTCGATGAAGTATCTCAGGTTGTCTTGGGGGACTAGACGTACCAGTTCAGGGCTCTCTGCTTTGGACTCTGCACAACGACCATACCACGTTGAAAACACCGCTTCTCGTCCGATCAGCGAAGTTAAGCAACGTTGGGTCTGGTCAGTACTTGGATGGGTGACCGCCTGGGAAACCAGATGCTGTTGGCGTCACATTTTGCTCCGAGGGTGTTTACGTCGTCTCATGAAAAACGTTGCGATGCAGTTGCACCTGTCACGTCAGGATCTCACTCTACTTGGACGACTGGTTGATTCGAGCGTCGTCGAAGGCGAAGGTATCTGGAGGACCTTCAGTTGACTCTGCAACTCGTGAAGTCCCTGGGACTTCTGGTCTGTGGAGAAGTCGCAGCTGATCCCCTCACTGTCCATTGTGTCTGGGAATTCAGATGTATTCAGCGGCTTTTATAGCGTCTCCGTCGCAAGAACGGCAACTTCTATGTACGAAAAAGTCTCGGCCTTCTTGGAAAAGGAAACATGCTAGGTGAAGGAAGGAATGAGTCTGCTGGGGACCATTTCCTCGCTGGAGAAGTTTGTTTTCTGGGGAGTCTGCATCTCAGGCCTCTTCAGTTCTTTTTGTTGGAGAACTGGTAAAGCAAGGAAGACTTGAAAGAGGAATTGAGAATTCTTCCTTATATAAAGAGATCTGTGGTGGTGGCTCGATCCAACGAAATTGCAGAAAGGGATCTCCCTCAAGCTTCTGAACCCCAACCTAGTGTTGTTTTTCCGACGGGTCGTCAACAGGTTGGGGGGCAACACTAGAGGGAGAGGAAGTGTTAGGAACCTGGAGAGAGGAACAGGTGTCCTGGCACATCGACTTCAAAGATTTGGCGGCTATCTTTTAGCTCTCCAATTCTTCGAGGTCCAAGTTTGCAATCGTGTAGTTCTAGCAAACTCGGACAATACTACTTGTTCCCTGTTCAGCCTTGCAAGAGAGATTATTCTTTGAGCCTATGCTCGCAACATTTCGATTCTCACAAGTTTTGTTGCAGGGGTCGAAAATGTTCGAGCAGACCTGCTCTGTTGGCGCCATCAACTCCTGCCGAAGGAATGGACCCTTCATCAGGAGGTTTGCCAAGATTTTTGGAAATTTTGGGGTCGCCATCTTGTGGATATTTTCACGACCTCAAGAACAGCGAGGCTCCTCTATAAAGCTCATCTGTACTCGACCCTGGGGCAGTTGCGATAGTTGCTCTTCCCTGGGATTGGACGGGAATAGATGTTTACGCCTTTTTCCCCGTTCTAAATTCTGGGAGAAGTCATACGCAAGTTCGCGGCCTCACTAGGGACGAGGATGACTCTCATCCCCACGTTTTGGCCTTCGAACCACTGGTTCTCGGAGTTTCTCTTCTGGGTGGTAGACGTTCCGAGGACCCTTCCTATGAGAGCAGACCTGCTCATACAAACCCACTTCACGAGATATCTTTGAATCTCCCTGCTCTGAACCTGACTGCTTTCAGACTATCGAAACTTGGTCAGAGCGAAGGGGTTTTTCTGGCCAGGTGGCACGGGCCATCGCTAGAGCCAGAAGTTCTTCATCTAAAGGATATATCTAGCGAAGTGAGCAACCTTCAAAGGTTGGTGTAGAAAGAAGGGCTTTTCCTCTTCCTCTATCACTGTGAGCCAGGTTGCGGATTTTCTCCTTTACTTAAGAGAAAAACTCGATATGGCAGTTCCGACTATCAAGTGTTATCGGAGCATGCTTTCGATTGTATTCAGACACAGAGGATTAGATTTGTCTGACAATAAGGACCTCCACGATCTTACGAGCTCTTTCAAGACGTCCAAGGTTCCTCAGCTAATTCCCCCTGCTTGGAACTTGGACGTAGTGCTCAAGTTTTTGATGTTTAGTCCTTTTGAGCCTCTCCACTCTGCATCTCTTAAGGATGTTACTCGAAAACGGCATTCCTCACGGCTCTGGCGGCGGCGAAGAGAGTGAGCGAAGTTCGAGGCCGTCATGTGGGCTTCAAGGAACACAATGCTGTCTATTCTTTAAGCCCTAAGTTCTTGGCTAAGAATGATAGGTCTTCTAACCCTTGGCCTAGACACTTTGAAATTAAAGGTTTAGCAGACCTTATTGGACAGGAACCTGAGGGAGTTCTATGTCCAGTTAGAGCTCTCAAGTACTACCTTAAAAGAACACAGGACACTCGTGGTCCCTCGGATATTTTATGGTGTTCTGTGAGGCAACCAGTTAAACCTATGTCGAAGAATGCACTGGCATTCTTCATTAGGGACGTCATTAAGGACGTACACTCTAGTTGTGACGACTCCAACTTCAAGTTGTTGAGAGTTAACGCTCACGAGGTGAGGGCAGTTGCTACCTCCATGGCGTTCAAGAAAAATATGGTACTCAGTGACATTCTTAGTGCCACATTTTGGCGAAGTCAATTCGGTGTTTGCCTCACTCTCTTGGCAAGATGTTTAGGTAGCATACGAAAATTGCTTTTCGCTGGGACCATACATTGCTGCTTCAGCAACCTTGGGGACAGGGGGTAACTCTGATCCTATCCCCTTTTTAATTGTGTTTTTATGGTTGTTGGGTCGACTACTGGAGGCAGTCTTCCCAATCCTTTGCAAACTAACGCTTTAGGTGTTGGTTAGGTGGTTAGTAATGCTCTTTTGTCCTCTTTGTATGGTCTATGATCTAGTCACATTGTGGTCACGCCCCGTTGACAGATCATCTAGAAGTCGCCAGCTATATAGGTCACTACCTCGCTGGGGTCTCTAGTAAAGCAGAAGCAGACTAGAGTGACAGTAACCACTCAGTCAGCTACGCTATCAGTTAAGGAACCAAAATAATTTTACCAATAATTGGTTTTTTCCTAATTCTTGGCTGTCTCTACCCCTCCAAAGGTGGTATTCAGCTATATATATATCTGGCAGGTAAGTCTCATGAACAAAATGATATTTTAATGATAAAATAAAGTTTGTTCATACTTACCTGGCAGATATATATATTCATATTGCCCTCCTCCTCCCCTCAGGAGTCAGTGGCGTTAGAAAATCTGAATAGAAAATGGGAATGGTTCCTGATACCCGCCTCCCAGCGGCGGGAATGGGTACTAACCACCTGCCCGGCCACTGCGTGCCGCCGAGTTTTGAAATTCTGTCGGACTTCGGAGAATACAGCTATATATATATCTGCCAGGTAAGTATGAACAAACTTTATTTTATCATTAAAATATCATTTTACTCCGACTCAGTCGATTCTCTATTTGGGGATGAGGATCAATGCTCTGACTTTTTGGGCATTTCTATCCCACAAAAGAATTCAAGACTGCCGGAAGAAAGTAAGAAAGTTCATATCTCGCCCATCGTGCACAGCCAACGAGTGGATGAGTCTGCTGGGCACTCTCTCGTCCATCGAGAAGTTCGTGCCTTTAGGAAGGTTACATACAAGAGTTCTGCAATTCTTCCTAAAGGTCAGTTGGCAGAGGAAAACTCTCCCAGACTCCTTAATGTTCTGTATGACAACCGAGATCAAGGATTATCTTTGTTGATGGCTGGCAGAGGAGAGGTTCTCAATAGGAAAGTCATTGCACCTGCTGAACCCTGACCTAATGTTGTACCCAGACGCATCGGATATAGGTTGGGGGGGGGGGCTGCTTTTGAACGAAATGGAAATATCTGGGAAGTGGTTGTCAGAAGAGAAGTAATTACATATAAATGGAAGGGAATTGAAGGTGATTCACATGGCCCTTCAATATTTTGCAATGGAGACTTACAGCAAGACAGTCACAGTCCATTCGGACAACACTACCGCATTGGCCTTCATCAAAATCAGGGAGGGACTCATCCCTTCTCCCTTTACGAAGCAGCCAAGGATCTTCTTCCCTTGGCAGAGACCAACCTTACCAGGATAATAACTTGCTTCATCCAGGGAAAGTTAAACATTCTGGTGGACGAGTTAAGTTGCTGCAAACAGGTCCTTCCAACGGAATGCACACTGAATCCACAGATGTACACCAACCTGTGGAAATGGTTGGGAAAACCGTCGGTAGACCTGTTGCAATGTCGAGGAACCATCGCCTCCCCGTCTACTGTTCTCCAGCCCTAGACCCTTGGGCATGGGCGACAGATGCCATGCTCCAGGACTGGTCGGACTTAGATGTCTATGCCTTCCCACCGTTCAGCATGAAGCAGAAGAGAATCCTTCTAAAGCAGCCTCACTTCCATCCCTTCCATCTAGGCTTATCCGCTCTCGCTCTGACAGGCTTCAGACTGTCAGGGGGCTTGTCAGAGCAAAGGGTTTTTCAAGAAAAGCCGCAGAAGCATTCGCCAAATGCAGACATCAGTCTTCTGCTAATGTCTGCCAGGTAAAGTGAATAATCTTTCATGACTGGTGGCGAAGACATGGTGTACCATCTTTTAAAGCCTCTGTAGCACAGATCACAGATTTTTTTAATATTCCGAGGTCCTCTAAAGGCTTGGCCACCTCTACAATGCGAGGTTATAGATCTATGCTAAACTCTGTGTTTAGACATAGAGGTCTTGAGTTGTCTGCTAATCAAGACATAAACATCTAATTAAGTCCCTATATACTTCCAAGCAAGAGAAGTCTACGTCAGTTTCCTGGAATCTAGATGTCATCCTCAAATGGCTCTCCGGCCCTACATTTGAACCCATTCACGCTTTATCGCTGAGAGACTTAACCAGAAAGACACTTTTTAGTTGCTTTAGCTATGGCAAAGAGGATCAGCGAATTACACGCCTTCAGTAAGCGAGTGGGTTTTTTGCAAGGAGATGCGGTCTGCTCATTCACAACTGGATTTATGGCAAAGAAAGAAATCCCGTCCATCCCTTGGCCTCATTTGTTTACGATCAAGAGCTTGTTATATATCCTTGGGCCAGCAGACCAGGAGAGAACTCTTTGCCCAGTTAGAGCCCTTAAGTACTACAGTACTTGGATAAGACCAAAGGGATTAGAGGTCCCTCTCAGAATCTATGGTGTTTGGTAAAAAAAAACCCTCACAACCACTGTCTAGGAACACCTTGGCCTTCATTTTATAGTGTTATTTCCGAGTCACACTTGAAGATTCAAGAAGACTATCTCTCTATTTTTAAAGTAAGACCTCATTGGCTTTTAAGAAAAACTTGTCGCTCTCCATGATTCTCCAATCAACTTACTGGAAGTCAAAATCAGTGTTCGCCTCCCATTATTTGCGCGATATGGAGACAGTCTATAATAATTGAAGTACGTTAAGCCCATTGGCCGTGGCTGGCATGGTATTGGGGGAAGAAGGACAGGGGATATACCTTCCAATTGTCTCTCTCCTCGCCTTGTTAAAGGTTGCTGAGTTTTGGGATGCCTAGTGGTGCCGTGTACCAGGAGTACCAACCAGTCCTTGGTTTTTAATGGTTGGGTGATGGTTTTAATATTGTGGCAACGAATTTCTGGTTGTATTTAATGTACTGCACCCTGGGCAAGGGTATTTAATTTGTAAGGCCTTGTCAGTCTTCAGAGTACTCAACTGCAAGGTTCTCCCACTGAAGTAGAGACAAATCTCGGCTTTACTGCTGTGTCACTGCAGCTCTCTCACCAGATAGATTACAACAAGCATTACACTAATGCTAGCCACTTTTCTAATTCAAATTCATCTCCTTTATTAAGTGTTTTTGAATGGAAAATGTCCATGCTTCCCACCACATGTCAATGTGGGATTCAGCTATGTAGTTTACTTGTAAGTTACTTATATAAAAATGACATTTTTATGATAAAATAAAGTTTTATATATACTTACCAAGTAACTACATGATCAAGGCCCTCCCACCTCCCCTCTCATGGACGTAGGGTACAAATGTATTGGGCTCTTCAGCACTGTTGTACCTATTATTCCCCGGTAGTGGGCGGGGTCTAGTTACCTACACTAAAACAATAGCGTGTTACCGCAAATTTCAAATTTAGAACTGCCATGGTCAAGTGAAACTAATAGCTATGTAGTTAGTTGGAAAATATATATAAAACTTATTTTATCATAAAACTGTCATTTTTATTGTAAAATTTTTATTTTCACTTATACAACTTACCCGGTAGTTACATATAGCTGTCGTCTTTGACGTCACGGCAGTATTCAAATGGGGCGCTAGCGCTAAGCGTTCTGCCACCTGAGGTGATCCTCACCTTTCGCCCTCATCGGGTATCGAACCGTCCCAAGAACACGTCATTAGTTTTTGCCGTGCCGAACCGGTAATACGGTTCTGCTGCTGGTAGTATTTCTCAACAATTCGAACTTCTAGTTCCTTTTTTGGTGAAGTACTCGGTTTGTTGTTTTTTGCTGGCGCTAGTTATTGCTTGAGCGTTATTATTAGTTAGACTATTATGTCTGATTCAGGTTCTAGTGGTATCCGGTTTTGCAGCAAAGGCTGCAAAACCAGGCTTGTTAAGCTTAGTTTAGATCCGCACACTTCGTGCTTTTCATGCAGGGGGCAAAAATGTTCTGCTGACTTGACTTGTAACGAGTGTGAACTACTAACTTTGTCTGACTGGAGTGCTTTGGGGAAGTACATGAAGAAGCTAGAGAAAGATAGGATTAGGAAGGCCTCTTCTAGGTCTTCGAGGTCAGGAGGTAGTCAAGAGGTTTTCGTAAACCCTATTAACCCTGCTCCCCCTGTAGTTCCTGTAGTTTTACCTGCCCCGGACACCGTTTCTCCCAATCCTGATACCGTGTCAGTCCTTAATGCGTTTATGTCTTCCATGCAGAAAATGGGGGACAATTTGCAGCGGTTAGTAGACCACAGTGATAATGCAAGTGTTGTGCCTTGTGTAAGTGTTGTGGAGGAGGTAGCTTCTCGGCCCATTCACACTCCCAGGCCTAGGCCCCTGTCAGGCTCCCAGGTTCCAGGTAGAAGGCATGCCGAAAGCCGAAAGGAGGTGAGTGGGACCTGCTCCCGAGCAGTTGCCCCCTCAAGCAGTCCTGTTTTTCCCAGGCTGCTGGTCCTCACCACCGAAAAGGTGAGGAGCGGATAGTGTCAGTGGATCCAGTTTGAGTTCCTCTCCGCCTAGAGGTTGGCGTTTTCGCGATGCTTCTAGACCTTTGAAGAGGTCTCGTCTGCTTTCACCATTGAAGATTCCTAAGAAGAAGGCTCTTCTGGAGGATCCTACCCCTTCCTGTAGCTTTTGGGCAGAACCGGAGAGGCTTTCTTCGTCGGACTCGTCTCATTCGTTTTCGGCTGAGCCTCCCTATAAGACAGTTGCATCTGAGAGGTCTGCTCCTTTGGCGCCAGCGACTCCTGTGACTCCTGTTCCTGTGGCACCTGCTCCAGCATTCGATGGACCTCAACAGCTTGTGATTGACGGAATCAACGCCCGTTTGGACTCGATTTTACAACTTTTGTCTAAAAGTCAAGTTTCTTCTTTGGCTCCTCCTACGATGCCAGCGGCGCCCACCTCAGCTCCTCTTTCTGTCGCCCCGGTAGCGCCGCCGCTTGCGCCTCCGTTGGCACCACCTTTGGCTGCTGTGCCGATTGCACCTCCTTTGGCGCCTCCTGTGATACCAGCGGCGCCCACCTCGACTACTCTGTCTGCCGCTCCTGAAATTTGAAAATTTTGCGCCTTCATTGGCGCCACCTGTCGTTGTGGTACCGACGGCTCCTCCTTTGGCGCCACCTTCGGTTGCTGTATCAACTGCGCCTCCTTTGGCGCCTCCGATGGCTCCTCAACAGGCTCAAACTCTTTCGGTGACACAGCAAGAATATGTCACGAGCCTTCCAGCCTCCGCTCGTGTAACTCAAGTTTCAGTTCAAGGAGACTTGGATGAAGACGTTGTCCAGCTGGACTTATCCCCAGTTTCTGACGAACTCCTCTCGGGCTTAGAGGAGCAGTGTAAGGAGGAGAAGTCTCCGCAACTCTCTTCTTACAAGAAGCTCTTGAAATTTCTTTATTGAGAACTTCCCTGATTCGTTCTCGCCTGCGGCTCCTCCGTCTCCTGGGTCCCAGTACAAGAGGGACAAGGCTTCTGTTTCTTCTTCGGACTTTACCAAACTTGTCCTGTCCGTCTCGGCGAAGAAAGGCCTTAAGAAGATGGATGCTTGGCTGGCCGAGAAGAGGGAAATTGGAAAGAACGTCTTCTGTCTTCCTCCTCCTCGTCGTTCCTTCCGTAACCGGAGTTGGTACGAGACTGGGGAAATGTTTTCCCTGGGTGTGGCTGCCTGCCTCCACAGGGGACTTCTCCAGTCTCATGGATGCCAGTAGGAGGACCGCACTTAATTCTGCGAAGGTCTTCTTTACGTCCTCCGAACTGGATCAAGTTTTTCAAGAGCGTGTTTCGGACTCTTGAAATAGTGAGCTTCCTGGACTGGGCGATTTGCGGCCTTAGCCAGGAAGATTAAGGATTTTAATCTTCCTTCCGAGCTCTTGGATGATGTGGTAGGAGTAGTGGACTGCATTGATAGGGGCATCTGCGACGGTGCAGTAGAACTGGCCTCTTTATTTACGACGGGTTCTCAAAAAGAGGGAACTTTGGTGCTCCTTCTTAGCAAAAGGTGTTTCTTCAAACCAGAAGTCGGCTCTCTTGTTTTCTCCTTTGAACAAGGCTCATCTGTTTCCGCAAGAGTTGGTTGCTGCAATTTCCCAGGCATTAGCCCAGAAGTCAACCCAGGATCTTTTGTCGCAGTCTGCCAAGAAAGCGAAGAGACCTGTGCTTTCTGCCGCTTCTGTGCGTTGCGTGTTTCGTCCCCGCTTTCTCGTTTGGACAGTATAAAGGAAGATCCTCTAGACGTGTTTTTTTGGCAGGGCCAGAGGAAAAGGCAAAGCCACGCCTAGAACCTCGACGGCCCCAGAGAAGAAATGAACCTTTTGTCCTCCATTCAGCTGTAGGAGCCAGACTGCAAAGGTTCTGGCAAGAGTGGCAACGGATCTCGGCAGACCCTTGGACGATCCAAGTTTTAAAGGAAGGATATGCCATCCCCTTCCTTTCCAAACCTCCTTTAGTGGAGGCTCCAGTTTCTTTACAGGGGTACTCGCACAACTCCGCGAAACTAGACGCCCTTCGCTCAGAAGTCCGAGCCATGCTGGAGAAGGAAGCGATAGAACTGCTTCATGCCCCTCTATCTCCAGGTTTCTACAATCGTCTGTTCCTGGTTACGAAAGCATCAGGGGGATGGAGACCCGTCCTGGACGTGAGTGCGTTGAATGGCTTCGTTCAGAAGACAAAATTCTCCATGGAGACAACTCAGTCGGTCTTGGCGTCTTTACATCAGGGGGATTGGATGGTTTCGATAGACCTCCAAGACGCTTATTTTCACGTCCCGATACACCCAGATTCAAGGAAGTTCCTGAGGTTCGTCTTCGAGGAACAGGTTTATCAGTTCCGTTCCCTCTGCTTCGGTCTGTCGACAGCCCCGCAAGTTTTCAAGGGTCCTGTTGTCAGTAGCCAGACATCTTTACCTGGAAGGAATTTGAGTTTCCATGTACCTCGACGATTGGCTGCTCAAAGCTGCTTCGAGGGAGAGCTGTTTGGAGGACCTATCAAAGACTCTTCAATTAACGCTGAAGTCTCTAGGCCTCATTATCAACGAGAAGTAGTCTTGCCTTACTCCCAGTCAGCAGATTGTCTATTTGGGAGTGAGTCTGGACTCTCAGACTTTTCAGGCTTTTCTGTCCAGCCAACGGATAGCCTCATGCCTTCAGAAGATCGACGACTTTCTGCAGAGGAAGATTTGTTCCGCGAACGAATGGATGAGCCTCGTGGGAACCTTAACTTCCGTGGAGAAGTTTGTAAAACTGGGGCGCTTGAACCTGAGACCACTGCAGTTTTACCTGTAAGAGAAGTGGCCCAGGAAACAGTTCCCGGACTCCTTCACATTCGCCATTTCGGAAAAGATAAAGGAGTGCCTCCATTGGTGGAGGTCAGAAGGAAGGCTGTCACAAGGACTTCCTCTTCAGCTTCGAACCCAGACCTAACTCTGTTTTCCGACGCCTCGGACAAGGGCTGGGGAGCGACTATGGGGACAAAAGAAGTTTCGGGGCCAGTGGCAAAGAGAAGAGAGAAACTGGCATATCAATCGAAAGGAACTAAAAGCGGTTCACTTAGCCCTGTTAGCCTTTCAAAAGAAGTGGAAGGCAAATGCGTCTTGGTCCAGGCGGACAACACGACCGCTCTGGCATACATTCGAAACAGGGGGCACTCACTAGTGGTCCCTCTACGAGACCTCGAGGAGCTACTAGTTTGGGCAGAGGAGATCGGGACCAGACTAGTAACGAGATTCATTCAAGGGGAGAGAAATGTAGCAGCGGACCTTCTCAGCAGAAAGAACCAGGTTCTATCCAACGAGTGGACTTTACATCCCCTAGTTTGCGAGGAGCTATGGAAGGTATGGGGACGTCCGCTCATAGATCTCTTTGCAACTGACAAAACGACTCGGCTGCCCCTTTACTGCTCTCCGGTTCCAGACAGCAAAGCGGTTTTCGTGGATGCAATGTTCATGGACTGGTCGGACCTGGACCTTTATGCCTTTCCCCCGTTCAAGATCCTGCGGCAAGTCATCTCGAAGTTCTCAGGCCATCGGAACGTAAGGATGACTCTGGTGGCTCCATTCTGGCCGTCCAGGGAGTGGTTCCCGGACCTTCTAAACCTACTGTCAGACTTTCCGAGACTTCTGCCAGAGACCAGATTTACTCAGACAGCCGCACTTTCAGAGGTTCCACCAAAACTTGTCCGCTCTTCATCTTGTCGCCTGCAGACTGTCAGGAGACTCATCAGAAAGAGAGGCTTTTCAAGAGAGGCTTCGGAAGCTATCGCGAAGCCAAGAAGAGAATCCTCTGACAATGTTTACCAGGCAAAGTGGACACAGTTTAGGTCCTGGTGTCGAAGAGAAGGCGTGTCTTCTTCTTCGACGTCTATAGTCCAGATGGCCGATTTTCTCTTGTTCCTCCACAGAGAGAAAAAGCTTGCTGTACCTACCATTAAAGGGTATAGAGCCATGTTAGCTTCGGTCTCTTTCGACATAGGGGTCTTGAAGTGTCTTTGAGTCAAGACCTTTCAGATCTGATTAGATCATTTAATACGTCAAAGAGGGACCAGAAGAGACCAGTGGCGTGGAATCTTGACGTAGTGCTGAGATGGTTACGGTCTCAGTCCTTTGAACCGATGGCGAACATCTCCTTGAAGGATCTCACGAAAAGACTGATTTTTTGGTAGCTCTGGCTACGGCCAGGAGAGTAAGTGAGCTACATGCGATTGACAAAAGAGTAGGCTTTGCTAAGGGGAAGGCAGTATGTATGTCTACTCTTGGTTTCTTAGCCAAGAACGAAGACCCGTCTAGACCTTGGCCAAGAGAGTTTGAAATTAAGGACCTTTCCCAATTGGTCGGTCCCGAAGAACCTGAGAGGTACCTCTGCCCTGTGAGAGCTCTCAAGTTCTAACGTTCAGAGAACGAAGAAGCTCAGAGGTCCCAGTGACCACCTCTGGTGCTCGGTTAGAGATCCTTCTAGGCCTCTCTCTAAGAATGCCCTTTCCTTCTTTTTGAGAAGCCAGATAAAAGAAGCTCATGAGCAGTGTGCTGACTCGGAGATGAGTATTCTTAAGGTAAAAGCGCATGAGATTAGAGCGGTTTCGACTTCTTTAGCCTTTAGCAGAAACTTATCTGTGAAAGACTTGGTTAAGTCCACCTTTTGGAGATGCAAGTCAGTGTTTGCATCGCATTATTTAGTGGACGTATGCAAACTTTTTTGAAGAGTGCAGTACGCTGGGGCCCTTTATTGCGACTGACACGGTGTTGGGGAGGGTGAAAAGGAGTCCGCTCCTTAACTAACATTTTCATCTTGGTGTTGGGGTTGTTGTTTTTAAGGTTGCCTGAGATACATGATGTGTTAGTATCTTCCAGTTTTTAATCTTTGGTATTGGTTTTATGGTAATGTTAGGTGATCCCTTGTTTTGTTGTTCGTCGTACTGCGCCCTGATCAAGGGCATCAGACTTGTCCATACGCAGCCATGTTCTCTACGGCAGGTACTGTTTTTATTGTGTCCGACACACGGATCCCTTTATATCCTCTCGGCACAATATAAAGGCCAGCAGACTACAGAGGCAGTAACCACTGAGTCAGCTACCTTTAAAGGTAAGGAACCTATGTCTAACTTGTTGCAAGTAGATAATTCCAAGAATTTTATTAGCTGCCAGTGCCCCACCTCCTCAAGGTGCCAATCAGCTTATATGTAACTACCGGGTAAGTTGTATAAGTGAAAATGACATTTTTATGATAAAATAACGTTTCACTTATACTTACCCTGGTAGTTACATAATCATAACCTCCCTCCTCCCCTCACCTGGGCAGTTGGGCAAAACTTATGACGTGTTCTTGGGACGGTTCCCGATACCCCGATAGAGGGTGGGGGTAGAGGATCACCTTTCAGTAACGCTTAGCGCTAGCGCGAAATTTGAATACTGCCGTGACGTCAAAGACGACAGCTATATGTAACTACCGGGTAAGTATAAGTGAAACGTTATTTTATCATAAAAATGTCATTTTGTTCATGCAACTTACCTGTCAGATATATATATAGCTGTATTCTCCGAAGTCCGACAGAATTCCAAAACTCACGGCACACGCAGTGGGCCAGGTGGTTAATACCCATTCCCGCCGCTGGGAGGCGGTATCAGGAACCATTCCCATTTTCTATTCAGATTTTCTCTGTCGCCGGTACTGTCAACAACTGTTTTCAGTACCTCCGTCTTTGGATTTCGTAAACTCGTTTTTTTTCCACTTAAGTATTCTATTTGACTTTTGGTTTTTGTCTTTGGATTGTGGATTGGCATACGCTTTTGTGGAATTTGCTTTTGATTGCTCTTTGATGATGTCTGGATCTAGTTATGCTAGCTTCAGAGTATGTTGTGTGAATGAGTTTAAGGTGAGGCTACTGAAAGTTTCGGTAGATCCTCACTTTATATGCATGAGGTGTAGAGGGCAGGTTTGTTTGATAAATGATCGCTTACTTTGCCTCCCACCCTGCTAATTTATTAGTTCAGGATTTCATTCTCGCACTAGTAGTGCTCCTTTTTGCATCTGGAAGATGGTCTAACAAAATATTATCTATTGGAGAAGGTGCATAGATTGAGTCACCTGTTAACCGATAATAAAGAAGAAACAATAGTAACGCTGGGTCAGTCAAAGTGCACGTCGTGAAAACGGACTCGTAAGGCGGACGCTGAAGAAGGATATGTCCAATAAAGTTTTCGTAACTATGTTGTTACAACAAAATCAAACACTTATGGAGTTATTAAAGGAAATGTAAGGTTTGTTTTTGGAGAACTAGATCGGACGTCACGTAGGCAATGGCTGCCTCCTAGTAAAAAGGAAACAAACGCTTTCATGAGTTCAAAGTAGCACGGTAAACGTTAAAGATGCCATAATTTACTCAGGTCGGTATCAAACATTAGTTTTAGTCAGGGTGAGGAGATAACCTACCATAATTTTAGTTAAAACGACGAGAATAGGTTTTATCTCGCCGAGACTGATTTAAATCTACCGGCCTAACGAGGCGAGCCAAATTCTAGTACTCGTAGGCTAAGCGGGAGTTGAGACTTCCCAAGCAGGTAGCCTATTTCACAATATATTGACTGGGGGCCTTTCTGTCAAGCATGCTTCGTCTCCCAGTCGTGTCTCACCGCCGCTGGATCGCCATCGTGACGCTCTGCTGCAGCGCCCTTCGCCTGAGAAGCAGCTATCCTGGACGCTTCTCCAGCTGCTCGTCAGGACGCTCCTCTCGCTGCCGTGCAGGACACCTCGGCTGGACCACCATCGTGACGCTCCGTTAAGCAGCTATCCTGGACGCTTCTCCTAGCTGCTCGTCAGACGCCTCCTCGCTGCCGTGCAGGACGCTCGGCTGACCACCAGCGTGACGCTCCGCAAGCAGCTATCCTGGACTCTTCTGTAGCTGCTCGTCAGGACGCTTCTCTCGCTGCCGTGCAGGACGCCGGCTGGACCGCCATCGTGACGCCCGCAGCAGCTATCCTGGACGCTTCTGTAGCTGCTCGTCAGACGCCTCTCGCTGCCGTGCAGGACGCTCGGATGGACTCTCGGGAGGACGCCTCTTTGGTTGCTCGGCGACGCTTCAGAGCAATCAAAGTCTGCGGGAAGCGAGATCCCATCTGCGTGTTGGACCGCAAGGCCTTCTTTTCTCCCATTGAAGAGGGAGAAGTCTCTTGTGAGTCGGAGCCTGCAGTCCTTGAGCAGCCTCCCCCTTCCTCGTCTACGGACTACCAGGTGTTAGACGGCCTTTCTTAAGGACTTGTTTGGCGACAAGTTTCAAACCCTCGTCCACTCTCTCTCCTCCTTCGCAGTTTGCTTCGTCCTAGACGAGGAGAGCGCCGGGGTTTGTCAAGATGAAGTCTCTGGCGACGAAGAAGGCCTTCAAGAAGGTTAACACCTGGATGGAGGAAGGAAGACCCAAGGCAAGACTTCTTTTGCCCTGCCCCCATCCAAGCTGAGTGGCAAGGCAGGTATGTGGTAAGAGACCGGGGAGGACGTTGGCTCAAGAGTTCCTTCGTTGTCCCAGGAGACTTTCTTAGCTTGGTCGACGCGCCTAGAAGGTCCCTCCTGTCGGCTGCCAAAGTGTCCTGGACTATGTCGGAGACGGATCACCATTTGAAAGGACTGTTTAGGAACCATGGAGGTCTTCATTTTCCTGGACTGGTGTTTGGGGGCTCTAGACGTCAGGATTAGGAGTCCCGACTCGATCTGCCTGGGGGAGCTGTCCAGCGTGTTGAACTGCATGGACAAGGCAGTCAGGGATGGCTCGGAGGAACTGGCTTCCCTCTTTTGTACGGGCCTCTTGAAGAAGAGGGCCTTGTACTGTAACTTTACAGCCTATGGCCCTACCAGCCAACGGCCATACCACGTTGAGCACCGCTCTCGTGCGATCAGCGAAGTTAAGCAACGTTGGGTCTGGTCAGTACTTGGATGGGTGACTGCCTGGGAACACCAGATGCCTTTGGCGTCATACTTTTGCAAAGTCAGTTTCTCCGTCGCAGAGGGCTTTGCTGTTCTCCCGTTTTCAAGCCATCTCTTCCCCCCAGTCCTTGTTCAAGGATCTCTCCTCCAGCTTGAAGGAGGCCACTCAAGACCTCTTGGCCCACTCGTCAAGACGCCCGGCAGTCCCTTTGATGTCGTTGTCGGGTCAGACCTCCAGGAAGTAGAAGCCCTTTCGTGGAGGAGCTTCTTCCTCGAGATCTTCTCCCCGAGGTAGAGGTCTTTTCAGAGGCGGAGCCCCGCCTAAACCTTGGGGCAGGAAGTGATTTGCAGCACCTCCAGACACCTGTAGGAGCCAGGCTTCTTTCGTTTGCGAGAGCCTGGAGAGCAAGAGGGGCAGACACCTGGTTCCTTGAAGTTATCGAGAGAGGATACAAGATCCCTTTTCTCGACTCACCACTTCTGTGCACGTCGCCCAGGGATCTGTCGTCCTCATTCCATCAAGAGAAGCAACAGATCCTTTTCGAGCTATTAGAGCAAATGCTCGAGAAAGAGCTGTGGAGCAAGTCCTGGAGCTGGACTCCCCAGGATTCTACAACCGACTGTTCCTAGTTCCGAAGCAGTCGGGAGGATTGAGACCAGTCCTTGATGTCAGTAGACTGAACCGCTTCATGGTGAAGGAGAAGTTCACGATGGAGACGTCCCAGTCTGTTTTAGGAGCATTAAGACCAGGAGATTCGATGGTCGCTCTGGACTTACAGGACGCTTATTTTCACGTTCCCCACATCCCCATTCGAGGAAGTATTTGAGGTTTGTACTAGGGGACGAGTGTTTCAATGCAGAGCTCTTTGCTTCGGGCTGAGCACAGCTCCCATGATCTTCACGATTATCATGAGAAATGTGGCGAGATGGCTTCACTTGGCGGGTATTCGGATCTCGCTTTATTTGGCCGATTGGCTCATCCGAGCCTCTTCACAGTCAAGGTGTCTGGAGGACCTGAATGCGAGTTTTTAGAGTTGACAAAGTCCCTAGGACTTCTAGTGAATGAAGAAAAGTCCCATCTGATCCCGACGCAGTCCATCGTCTATCTGGGGATTCAGATGGTTTCAGTGGCTTTTCAAGCTTTTCCATCCCAGGAACGTCAGTAGCAATGCTTAGAAAAGTCTCATCCTTCCTAGGGAAGGAAATATGCTCGGTGAGGGAATGGACGAGTTTGCTGGGGACCATTTCCTCTCTGGAGAAGTTTGTTTCCCTGGGAAGACTTCATCTCAGGCCGCTCCAGTTTTTCCTGGCGGAAAACTGAATAGACAAGGAGAATCTAGAGGAGACCCTGAAGATCTCTCCTGTTTTCAAGATTCACCTGAGGTAGTGGCTCGACCCCTCGAGGTTGGCAGAAGGGGTTTCTCTATGCCCTCAGAGCCCCGACCTGGTGTTGTTTTCCTACGCTCCCAGGGAGGGATGGGGAGCAACACTAGAGGGGAGAAAGTGTCAGGCACCTGGAGAGGGGAACAGGTGTCCTGGCACATCAATCTCAAGGAATTAGGGGCGATCCTGCTGGCCCTTCAATCCTTCGAGAGCCAAGTGTCAGGCCGAGTGGTTCAAGTAAATTCAGACAACTCCACAGCCCTGGCATACCTCAAGAAACAGGAGGAACTCTCGTTCCCGGTCCCTGTTTCGCCCTGGCAAAGGAGATCCTGCTTTGGGCCCATCGCGGGGATCACGATTCTCACGCAGGTTCGTTGCAGGAGTCGAGAGGACCTTCTCAGTTGCAGCGGCAGCTTGGAGAATGGACCCTTCACGAGAAGTATGTCAGGACCTGGGGCGTCTCTGGTAGATCTTTTGCAGCCCCATTTCGAAATGTACCTCAAAACTTCCCCTGCTCTGAGTCTAACTGCATTCAGACTATCAGCCGACAACAAGGATATTCACGATCTCTTGAGATCCTTTGAGACTGTCAAGGTACCTCATTCCAGGACGCCTCCCTGGAACCTGGATGTCGTCCTAAATTTTTTATGTCAAATACCTTCGAGCCTCTTTCTTCGGCGTCTCAAGAATGTGACAAGGAAGGTTTTTTCCTAACTGCTCTGGCTACGGCGAAGAGTGTTAGTGAACTTCAGGCTATCAATAATCATGTCAGGTTTTAGAGGCCATAATGCAGTATGTTCTCTAAGCCGTATGTTCTTTCTAACGAGAACCTCCTCCAACCCCTTGGCCCAGGACCTTCGAGATTAAGGGTATGACGGAAATTCTCAGACATGAACCAGAAAGAGTCATGTGTCCTGTCAGGGCTCTCAAATTTTATTTGCAGAAGACTCGGGGAAAGTCGAGGTCCTTCGGACAGTCTGTGGTGCTCTGTCAAGAGGCGGATTTGCCTCTTTCTAAGAATGCACTGGCGTTCTTTTTAGAAGCACCATTTTAGACGCACTTTCCGACGTTCAAGACAGTGACTTGAGTCTTTTGAAGTTAAGGCTCACGAAGTTAGAGCCATTGCATTTTCGGTGGCTTTCCAGAAGAACATGTCCCTTTGCGATCTTCTGGTACCACCTTCTGGCGAAGCAATTAGTGTTCGCTTCACATTATTTGCGGGACGTGAAGACGACATACGAAGACTGCTATTCGCTAGACCATACGTTTCTGCACTCCAGATCGGCCCCATAACACTTCTAGGCCTGGACCTCTGTCGGACTCCCAGGACCAGGGAGAGGGCAAGTCAAAAGCCACAGGAGGGTTATGAGGGGCTTCTGTGCCGATCTGGCGTCCCTGCAGGACCTGTTGTCGTTTCTGCAGACACAGTGTTGGGGGGGAGCGATACTCATCCTATCCTTTAGAGGTTAGGAAGTATATTTTAATCTTGATTTTTTTTTTTTTTTTTTTTTTTTTTTTTTTTTACGTTTACGTCAGATCGGTCCCATAACGCTTCTAGGCCTGGACCTCTGTCGGACTCCCAGGACCAGGAGAGGGCATGTCGAAAGCCGCAAGAGGGTTGCACAGGGGCTTCCCGATCTGGCGTCCCTTCGGCAGGACCTTTGACGCTCTAGGTCAGGTGGTTGGTCGTTGCTCCTTTTGCCCTCACAGTATGGCCTTATGATCTAGTCCCATTGTGGTCACGCCCCGTGGACAGATCATCTAGAACTCACCAGCTATATAGGTCACTACCTTGCTGGAGACTCTAGTAAAGCAGAAGCAGGCTTGGGTGACAGTAATCACGAAGTCAGCTATGCTAACATAGGCCTGGACCTCTGTCGGACTTTTAAGGACCAGGAGAGGGCATGTCGAAAGCTGTAAGTTGTTGGGACTTCCACCGATCTGGCGTCCCAGTCGGCAGGTCCTGTTGATGCTCTCGGTCAGGTGGTTGGTCGTTGCTCATTTTTTGCTCTCACAGTATGGTCTTATGATCTAGTCCCATTGTGGTCATGCCCCGTGGACAGATCATCTAGAACTCACCAGCTATATAGGTCACTACCTTGCTGGAGACTGTAGTAAAGCAGAAGCAGGCTTCGGTGACTGTAATCACGAAGTCAGCAATGCTAACAAGTAAGGAACCAAGGCGTCAATCGCCTACATATATTTGTTTCCTAAATCCTATTCTGTCTCTTCCCACCTCCAATGGTGGGATTCAGCTATATATATATCTGACAGGTAAGTTGCATGAACAAAATATTTTAATGATAAAATAAAGTTTGTTCATACTTACCTGGCAGATATATATAATCATTGTGCCCACCCTCCTCCCCTCAGGAGACAGTGGCACTAGAAAATCTGAATAGAAAATGGGAATGGTTCCTGATACCCGCCTCCCAGCGGCAGGAATGGGTATTAACCACCTGGCCCCACTGCGTGTGCCGTGAGTTTTTGGAATTCTGTCGGACTTCGGAGAATACAGCTATATATATATCTGCCAGGTAAGTATGAACAAACTTTATTTTATCATTAAAATATCATTTTTATGGGGTGATAATTGTAAAGCAACACTTTTGCCCTGCTTTTAAGTGTGATTTGTTATCAGAACTTTTTTACGAAAATGGATTACCCTGTGTGTGTAATGTGCACAGAATAAAAACTCACTGGTTTCTGGAAGGAATTAATAATTGAATTTCATTGACAGATCTGTTGATTTATCTTCTGATTCTTCGAATACTCTGTAATCACAGAAAACTACATCAGACTACAGTAGAATGAACTCCCATTCAGACAAGTTATTAAACAGTCATTTTAATTTCGTCCTTAAGTGGTACTTTGTGAAACGTAACCATCAGACCCACCACAAATGCAAAGGTATGTCCAGCAAAAAAGTCAATTCTGTCTTTTGAGTTATAGGAGTTGTCAGTCCCCAAGTCTTAGGAAGAATTTATATATTTTTGTAAAAGTTTATTTTTATTATTTTAATGGTTTCAGTTCTCTGCTTTGGATAGTGTGTAGAAATATATATGATATAAGGTGATTGTATAGTATAATATGCTAACTATTGCTTCTGATACAGGTATTAAACATATTTAGTCTTCACATCAACATGAAAATGTGAAGTTCTTATTTTGTTGACTGTAAGATCAGGAGTTGTTTGTGGTTTTGCAAAAGGAAACTGTATAAGGTTTAATAGTTGTACAGGGACAAGAACCAAAATCAGAATATTGTGATAATGAAAATTACAGTTTTGCGGACTGTTATCAATATTTCATTCACCTCAGTTGTGCAGCTTTCCAAACCATTTTTCAGCAGTGGTTGGTTGATAAGTGGTGGTTTCTGTCAGTATTTCACAGATCATGAGATGACAAAATAAATTTTTTTACGAAAAATGTCTTAAACAGGTATCAGGTATGGGAAGTGTTGGCCACAGGAAGTTCCAGGTTGCTTATTCCTTACTAATTCATTTGCAAATGGAACTGTATGTGAACCCCTGTCATGACTAAGCTAACTAGATGTTTGTGGCACCATATTCAACGAACTGACAGAGGAAGTTCCTTGTATAATGCAGCAATTATATCTCAGGCATAATTGTGCATTATACTTTGTGAATCAGAGCAGTCAGCTTCACTATTTCTATTTTGAGACATTTCCATTGACAAGCAAGAATTATAAGATTTTAAAATGTCATCTGAATTTAGAAAACTTACATATAAAAGGCAAACTCTAAAATGAAAGTGTATAATCCAATTATTGGGAATGTTGTAATTTCTTAATAGAGGAAGTTATCCAGAAAAATGAAGATATAGGCCTTCGGAAGATTCTAATTCCTATTAAGTAATGTGCCATTAGACTTTGCCCCTGTGGTAGATTTTAGAATTATTGGCAGTTACTTCTTTCTGGCAACCCTGCCAGGTATGTGGAGTGGCAACCCTAGATGGGGAGGTTAGTGGGTGAGTGGGTCTGTCAGAATTTTTGATTCATGGAGTTAGGTAGGTTGTGAGGGTGCTCTCACGGTATTGTATTGGTTTCTCTAATTATTTGTGAAGTTAGTTGTGTGGCCTTTCTTCCATGGGAATAAGGTAAGAGTTTACAAGCTATACAGTATAGACATTATTATGGCATCCAAGGTGACAAATGTTGAAACAGTTTACCAGTGAGGGAGATATAGTAGCATGGCTGAAGAAAGTTAAATTGGTAGCCAAGTTGCAGAAAATTTTAGATGTAGCAAGTTTTTTTGCCTTTATACATAGAGGTTGACACATTGTCATTGTATTTAGAGTTAACTGGTACAGGGCAGTCTGATGCTGATGCTATTGAGAGAAAGCTATTAGTGGCATTTACTAATAGTGCATTCATAACTTTTGCTAAATTATCAAAAAAGAGGTGGACTGGGGAACTTGTACAGATGTATGTGCTAATGAGCTGAGAAGGTAGGGTGTATTAGCTGGTTTCTCAGGTACATACTAGCTTGGAAAAGTTGGTTGTTTTATTGTTTGTTAATGGTTTTCCTGGTAAAATAACTTGTGAATTACAACAGATTGATGGTGTTCTTGATATGAATATGAGTGATGTCAAAGGCAAGTAAGGGTGAGGCTGTATCTGCAGTAATAAGACCTTTTGGCTAGGCCACTGTCAAACATGAGAATAGTGAACAAAACAGTAGTCGTTCATTTAAAGGATTTTGCTTCAGTTATGAAGGGCCACATATGGTGAAATATTGTAACAAAATGGCATAAAGAAATTATATGTTATAAATGTGGTAAGCCCGGACATATAACATCACGGTGCAATCAGGGAAACGAGCGTCAGGTGACTGGTACACCAGCAGTCACCCAAATAGAGGACTAAGGGCACATTCACTACCAATTATTGATGTTGAGGTGAACAGTAGTATTGCTAAGACATTGGTTGATGGTGTTCAGTCACTATTGTAAATTCAAATATTGTTGGACACTGTGAAGGAGTAAGTGACATGGTGGCTTTTGATGGCTCAGAAGTGAGATGTCAAGGGAGACGTCAGGTGCAAATTGGAAGATGAGGGGTTAAGATTGATGTTGAAGCTGTAGTGACTAAACAAATCTTTCCCAGTTTTAGGTGGTGTTGGGTATGGATGCTATTGATCATATGGGTGGTGGTGTAGTTGCAGATGGGACAGTAGAATTTGGGTTCAGAAGCTGTGCTGCAGTTGCTGAGCAATCAATAAGCAAAACAAAGTTCACAATTAGAGGAGATCTTTGAAGTAATTGCTGAGCAGCCAGGAAGCAAAACAGAAAGTTCACAATTAGAGGAGACTGTTGAAGTAATTAAAGCCAAAGACTTTAACGCTACATTTGATGGACAATATTGGATAGTGGAATGGGAATGGAAATCTAGTCCACCAATTCACACCAATGAAATAGATTGCCATGAGTAGAGTTTTCAAGCTGAAAAGAAACAAGGTTTTGAAGAAGAAGTTGAGCGATGGGTCAGAGAAGGTATTTTAGTACAGTACCTTGGAAAGATGTAAAAATAGGTATTATATCCTTGCTAGCTGTTGAACAGCTTACCAAGCATAAAATAAGACTCGTATTGGATTTTAGAGAGCTGAATGCTCATGTGTGTTGCTATACAGGGGATGAAATAACTGATGTTTGTAATGAAACCTTTCGAGAATGGAGGCAAACAGTGGCTGGAACCATTGTTGATAAAAAATCTGCTTATTTACAAATTGGAGTTGCGGAGGAGCTTTGGAAGTGTCGATGAATTACAAAGGTACCGTAAAACATATTGTCTGACAAGACTAGATTTTGGACTGAATTCAGCACCAAGAATAATGGCAAAAATTTTGAAAACTGGTTTAGGCAAGCTCAAACATTTCTTTGATGGAACTAAGTCGTATATTGATGATATTCTACTCAATGAGAGCAAAGTAACCTCGGGTGAACTTATAAAGCATTTAAATGACTATGGGTTAGTTATCAAAGCTCCTGAGCCCTTAGATGGTGGTGCTGCAAGGGGATTGAAATTGAAGAAGAATGAACAGGGAGAATTTTTTTTAGAAGTAATAAACTCCCAATTTTGGAAGACTTAACCCATCTTAGTCGAAGGGAATTATTTTCAGTACAGTGTATGCAGAAAGCTGTTGGGCCACTACCCAGTAGCTGGTTGGTTGCAGGTGGCATGTAGCTACAGTAAGAGGACAGCGGGAGGATCAGGATGGGAGGCGTTTGTTGGTGCTGAGACAGTTGATATGTTGCGGGAGGTGTTGTTGAGGGTGGGAGAGGATGATGCTGTTAAGGGAAAGTGATATGTTCCTTGGGTTGCCAAGGGGAAAGCTTGGTGTGATACAAGCAGTATTGCATTGGGATTCGCATTGGAGATTGATGGAAATGTAGTGGTTAAGGAAACAATGAGACTTCAATCATATTAATGTAGCAGAATTAGAGGCTGTCATGAAAGGAGTAAATATGGCAATAAGGTGGCGACTGCCTGAAATTGAGATAATTACAGATTTAGCAACAGCAGGCTTGGTTAAATACAGCTCTTGCTGAAAAAAAGAGATTGCAGACTAAAGGTGCTGCTGGAATGTTAGTGAAGAGATGTTTGGCCACTTTGAAAAGCCTTATTGTGGAATTTAATATGAATGTTTCAGTCAAGTTGGTTTCTACATCTGAAAACAAAGTGGATATTCTTACAAGATTTCACAAAGAATGGTTTGCCAACACTAAGGATAATTTTGAAGAAAATTTTGAGATAGGTGCTGCAGCAGATTTTGATTCAAGAACGATGCATAACATGCACCATATGGGAATCAATTGCATGTTTTTGGTAAGGAAAGTCTCTCCTAATGTAACTAGAGCTGCAGTGAAAAAGATTGTGTATTTGTGCGAGAAGTGTCTAGTATATTGACCCTGCACCCTACATTTATGATTGTGGAAAGCTTGATTTTCCCAAAGTTTGGAGAAGGTTGTCTATTGATGTTACCCATTGTCTTCAAATTCCTTATTTGTCAATTATAGATTGTGGCCCTGGGAGACATGCCATTTGGAGAGAGTTGAATAGTGAGAGAGCAGAGTTCATTGCAAACATACTTGATGAAGTGTTTTTGGACAGGGGTCCTGTGCAAGAAGGTATTAGTGGATAAGGCGCTGGCTTTTCATTTTGAAGTAGTTGGATATGTACTGAGTAAGTGGATGGTCAAGTCGCTAATCAGAGCAGCATACAGACCAAGTGGTAATGGAATTATAGAAAGACACCATTGCACTATTAAGAGGATGGCTGAAGGAGGCAATATTTCTCCCCAGGAAGCAGTACTATAATGGTACAATGTGACTCCAAGAAATGGCATAGATCCCACCTTTGTTCCACAGTTGGCTGTGTTTCATTATGAGCTAGGGGGTGGGTTTCTGAATACAGACTTGGGAAAAACCACAGGAGGAACCTAGAGGAACTTAGAGGAATTAAAAGGTTAAATTTCCTAGGAGATACTTCTTAGTTTGTCTGGAAAGACATCTCTACCCAATGGCAAAGATTCCATCCCTGCCCCTCCTAGTAATAAGACCTGCGTATAGGGTGCTTGAAGCCTGCTTGTAACTAATTATGTCCTTATTTTGATATAAGCAAAAAGACCTCAATATTTCATGAGCTAATTAACCTGTTTCTTGTCTTTCAGGTAATCTACAGCTTGCAAGTTGTTTGATTGTTGACGGATTTTGATGTAAATAATCCAAAATTGTGTAAAACTTTTAACAAAGGTAAGTGTGTTTCATGAACATAAAACTAGGTGTCTGGTGTATTACTTGGGTGGGTACAATTAGTTGTCTAGATGATCCTGAAACTATCAAAGGTTTTTGGTCTTACAGATGTTTAAAAAATGCAATTTAAATTTTGGACTGGAGTCTAGGACAAAATGAAAACAGAGAATTTGAAGTCTGTGTACTTTCAGTGCTTGTAGCTCTTAGAATATTCTTGAAATGAAAGTTGATTTCATAAAACAATGGTCAGTGCAATAGTGATATGAGCAAGAAAAGTAAGCTATTTTACTTATAACTATTGTGTAAAAAATCTTGGAGTTATGGAATCTTCAAGTTCTGTAAGACTAGTTTTTCAATGCCATTTCTCCAGTAATTATGGACCAGTTCTATTGTAGTATATAAAGTGGTTTGGTATTTGACGAATATTATGAGAGAGTAAGAGTAGTCAGTGGCTCTCTTCTGAAAACGACTGAATGAACTAGGGGAGTATTTGAAGGATTTAATAAAAATCAGAAAGAGGGAAGGAACATTTTTGGAACTAAAAATATCTTAGCACTGTAAATGTTATCACAAGTCCCAAGTGGCAATAGTAATGATAATGAAAATATATTTATTATTTAATCAAGTTACAGATTTCAACCTCCAGGCACTTAGCATGGCGGTTCAACTTTTTAATCGTGGGTTTTCAGTTATAGTAAACTTGATCTTTTCTTTGAGCACTTTTCCTTCATTAAATACACTACAGTATAAACGGCTATTGTATCCAACAACAACAACAATAATAAAAACAACTATTGACTATAATAATATTTTTGAATAATAAATTTAAAATATTGATAATAATCAAGATACAAATATTTATTGTAAGTTTAATAACCATTGACTTCTGTTAGCAACAAACCTTCACAGGAAATCAGCAGAAACTTAAAATCAACAAACCATCATAAACTGAATTGAATTGAATTAATATCAGTGAGGCACCAGGCCTTGGAGACCATGGTGCTCTTATACTGATTATAGATATAGTATGGTCAATTTTATTGGTTGGTAGGTTATATCAGATGAAGAATATTTATTTGTTGAAGGAAGCAGATTACAGTACACGTTCTATGGAGAAGTGTTCTGTTTTGGTGAGAATATCATGAAGGCGAGGTGGGTGGGAAAGAGAGATTAGGCTGCTAAAAGATCTGTTGCTTGTTACTGTGTATTGGGGTCAGTAAAGGATTATATGGGATATGGAAAGAGGCGCACGACAAGTTGGACGCGAGGTTAGAGGGGATCTGTTCATCAGGTGGGAGTGTGACATGGGTTTAACCATGGTAGTATGGTAGGTTTAACTGTGCAGAGCTGCTTGTTTGAGATACTGACCAGAAAGACTGCCAGCGATTTAGTAAGTAGTTATGGAAGAATGGGAAGTAATCTGAATATGGGATGGTTTTGAAATGTGGGCATCCTGACAAAACTGCAGAGCGGGGCAGAGTCCTCTTGTTCATTGCCTATGATGCCCACATGGCTTGGGGGCAGAGTCCTCTTGTTCATTGCCTATGATGCCCACATGGCTTGGGGTCCAGCAGAAGTAGACTCATTTTTTCTGGATTGAAACACGAAAGAGCCAATCTTGAGTTTCATGGACTACAGGATGGATGCAGTCAGTAGACTGCATGAGGAATAAAGAATTAGCAGAGTCTGTGAAAATAACAAAGGATGATGAGGGGTAGATTAGAAGTTGTTTTAGTGCAAACAGAAGGGCATATAGTTCTGTTAAAACTATGCTTGCCACAGGTGGTAATAGTAATTGGAAATGTTTGGTGGGAAGAGGACAGCAGCCCCAGTTCCTTTAGGGGACTAAGAGCCATCTGTGTAAATCGGGGTGCAAGCATCATGTGTCAAAATGTGCTCTAGGAAATGAGAACCATTTTGATAAGTTGTGTAGTAAAGATGGACAGACTGAGGGAGCGGGGATTAGCCAAGGTGGGAAAGTGTGGATGTAGAATGGGAGGATTTCCAATTGTGGTGATGAAGAGTGAGAGAAAAGGGCTTTCATACAGATAGAGAAAGGGCAGGGTCGGTTGGGATTGTTAGTAAATTTAGCAAGGAGGGGTTCAGGTATTGTTAGCTTCAGGGTAGAGAATTGGTGGAATCTGGCATAATATGTAAGAGAGGAGGGCACATCGGCAGGTGAGTGATGTTAGTCCTGATTTAGCATAGAGGCTTTCTACTGGTGATGAATGAAAGGCCCCCAAGGGCCAATCTTAGTCCTAAGTAGTGCACAGGGTCCAGAAGGCTGAGAAGAGAAAGGGAAGCTGAAGGGTACACATGGCATCCGTAATCCAGGACAGATAGAATGAAGACTATGTATGTAGATGGAAAAGTGTTTTGTGGTCAGTGCCCCAGGTAATGTGGGATAAAATTTGAAGGAGGCAAAGACAGTGGAGAGCATTTTTTTTTAATTGCTATGATATGTTCCTTCCAGGTAAGGTGGGAATCAAAAATTAAACCAAGGAATTTATCACTAGTATGGTACTGTATGGGTGAACTGTAAAGCAAAAGTGGTGGTGGAGATACTGTTTAGGAGCGAGAGAAAAGAATAGAAAAAGTTTTATTGGTGGAAAAGAGGAATACATGTCTAGTAGCCCATGAAGAGGCAGCCAGAACAGCAGACTGTATAAGTGAGTGGAGCTTAGGGATTGAAGAATCAGCAGCATAAATTGAGAGATCATTGACATCTAGGGAAGACCTAACTCCTGCTGGCAGGGATGCTATAATACCATTAATTGCTATAAGAAATAGGGTAGTGCTAAGATTGCAGCCTTGAGAACTCCTTCATATTCAGTGAAAGGTAAAGAAATGGAAGAGTTCATGTGTACACAGAAGGTTCAGTTGTTAAGAAAAGATTTGGTGAAAACTCCCGTATTACCTTTTATATCAAATTGAAGTAGTTAGTGTAAGATGTGGTATTTCCAGGTGGGATCATATGCTTTGTCTAAGTCAAAGAAAACTGCCAGGACTGTTTGGATGTAAGATTGTGTGTGTGCAAGAGGGTTTGCTGTGCTCTTGCCTCATCTGTAGCCAAAACTGAGATGAAGAAAGTTGTTGTTTTGATGCTAAATGCCACAATAGGCAAAAATTTATCATTTTTCCTAGTAATTTACATAAGCAGCATGTTAAGGAAATACAGTAGGTCGATAGTCTTTGGGTGTATTTCCTGATTCATTTGGTTTCAGAAAGGGGAGGATGAGGGTTTTGTGCCACTGCTGGTAAAATTTGCCTTTTGTCCATATTCTATTCAGTAATGATAGGAGAAAGGTTATGGAATTTGACGAAAGGTGTCGGAGCATTTGGTTGTGGATACCGTCAGGGCCTTCACATGTGTTCTGACAAGATTTGAGTGCCAAGATGAGTTCTTCAATGGAAAATGGAATACTGTATGATTCCATGGAACATAATGTCAAGTTGATTGGGTTCTTTTCTGTTTTGAGTAAGGATGCATTGATACCAAATTTTTGGCTGATACCGATACCTGTTACCTCCATATTACTGTTATTTAGGAGAATATAGATTGTTACTAAAACATTCTTGTTCTCTGGTTATTGTATATTAAAGGTTCAAAAGTTGAAAGGTCATATAATAGGGTTATATAAACAATTTCAAAGGTATAAGTTTTATTGAAAAAGAACAAAGTATAGCTATTTAGTATTTAATTTTAATCCCAACTCATACTGGACTTGGACCATCTGAACTAAGTTAAAATTATAATTTTATTAAAGAATATTCAGTATAATTATCCTAGACATGAAAAGTAGTACAGAATATTAATATTATGCCAGCTAGGCAGCTACTTTGCAAATTGTATTTGAGAAAAAGAAAAGAATAATCATTTTTTGTAATCTAAGTTTAGTACCCTCAAATTGTAGTTAAGAAACATTAACATTTCTCCAATGTTTGATGTACGCCTGTTTACAGAAAATTAATATTATGCCAGCTAGACAGCTACTTTGCAAATTGTATTGAAAAAAAAAAAAAGCACTCTAGATTTATATTTTTTTGTAATCAAAGTTTAGTACCCTCAAATTGTAGTTAAGAAACATTAACATTTCTCCATTGTTTGATGTAAGCCTGTTTCTTTGGGGTGAGAAAATGTTGCCTCCGATACTAAATATGTGCTCACTCTCAACAGAAGATGGAGGAGCAGACAGATATTTAGTTGCTGGACCACTTATTATCTTTCCACCAATCCAAAGGCTTACCATCTAGAGGAAGTTTCTGCATAGCTAAGTATCTGTCAATTTCAGTTTTAAGTAACTGTATGGAGGTACTTGAAGTTTCCTTGGGTTTTGGTGAATTTGAGAAACTAGTTCTAGATTCAGTATTGCCTTCATTACTCTGACATAGCATTTGTTCATAGCATTTCTCAAAATTGAAGTAATCAGTCATATGATCAGGTTCTTGCAAGTCATCATTCAGATCTTCAGAATCTAGTAATTCTATATTATCATTACTACTGCCACTATTGGAAGCAACTAACTTACCTTCCTTTCCCATTTCCCTTCTCAGCCTTATTTTCTCAGCAAAAGTACTCAACTCTCAATATTTATTATATTTGCTTTGGCAGATTCATCAGCATCTTTATAAAAAAAAAAATCTTATATCTTGGATCTAGGAAAGTGCTAAGGATAACATTATAATCATCAAGATAGTTTTACAACCTAGTGTCCATTGACAGTTTAAGAGCATTGCGTGTAGTACCTAGACCTGAGAACTTGGGGTCGGTAGAAGCCTTGCAAATGAATTGTGTAAAGAACTCAATTTGGGGAATTATTTCTGACACAAGGCATTCCCTCTCACTAAGCTGTACAGTTGTCTTGTGAAAAATCTTTAGTAATGACAATTTTGAGATGAGATTCCATGAGTGACCATCAAGTGAAGGAAGGCTAGGAGAATCTGTGCAGTACATTGCTATTACCTTCTTTTGCTCATAGATATGGTCTATCATTTAATAAGTGTAGAGACATTTTGGATTAATTTGTGTTGTGGAAGATTATTCTGTCGCTGTAGATCACGTAGCTTACTGCGAGCTACAGGAGAGTGACTAAAATGGCCTACAATCTTTTTACAGTTTGCAATTATATCTTTTATAATGCTTTGTTCAAAGATACAGTCATTTATGAAGAGCTGAAGAGTGTGCAAAAAACAAGAAAGACCATCATATTCTGTACCTTCAATTCCTTTCACTATATTTGCTCCATTATCTCTGGTAAAAAGATGAATTTTATAATCTTGGATGTCAAAATCCTGAACTCCTTCATTAATCATATTAGTAATATGAAATGCAGTGTGAACCTAAAAATGGCATCACCCTAAGAACTAAAGTTTTCTTTAAAAAATCCCCAGTTAGGCAGTGGCCAGTTAGACTAATGAAAGATTCATTTGAGATACTAGTCCAAATATCCGTTGTAAAACTGATATAAGCAGCTTCATTAACTGAATCTTTTACACAAGTCATAACTGCAGAACAGTTACCAGGGACAACTTTCTCTGTAAAATATTTTTTGCTTGGAATCTCATAGTTTGGTTTAAGCTTTTTCAGGAGTCTTGTAAATCCTGTCTTCTACAATAGAAAATGGCTGATTATCAACAGCTATTATCTCACCAATACAGTAGTGAACATCCCGAGCTTGCGTGCTGTTGATATCCCATATCTTCTCGCGTTCAAAGGTTCCCATATCTTCTTGCGTTCAAAGGTTTCCTCTACAGTAATGACATCTGCACGTACTATGTTCTGCTGCTGCTGCTTTCACTGACACCCGACCCTAAGGATGAAAATTAAATTTTCCTATAAAGTACATATTAACAAGGTACAGAAAATTTTCACACTAAAAGTGGACACCGAAATATTGAAGGTTTATGCATGGTTGTGCTAAAGTGCAAAGGGAGTAGATAAAAGACACCTGTGTGTGTGTAGATGAACTGGTTCCCTGACTTACTTTGTTTGCCAACTTGAAGGGAAGTGGTGAAAATGGACCTTCTTTCTTTCTCTTCTGTTGGAGTTGGAGTTTCTCTTCCAAAATGCATTTTTCCTCTGCTTCATATTCTTCTTTGTGGCGTGAATTTGTGTTTCATCACTTATTTTTATCCCGTTGGTAATGAATGACTACTTTGACAAATCGAGAGATTCTGTTGCTTGGCGTTGTTTTGGTGTGTAATGATCACCATAATTTTTATGCTGCCTCTTCTATTTGAACCTTGATTTATCAAGTTTATTATAACATTGTTGTTTACTGTATTTGAGCAGAAATGTGGCTCTGGTAATGATGTATTTCATATTTGTTGTTTAATGTTCATTTATTGATAACTGCTGCTGTTTAACTTGACATATGTTTGTAAATGTCTGTGGGTTTGTTCTACTGTACTGTTAAAGTAATATTTGTTTGCACTGCATTTAACATTTATGGTGTTCATTTGAGCTGAAAATGATTTGTTATTTATCATTTATGTACATAAATGTTTAAGATATTTCCATTTGATTATCATTAATTATGATCATTTTGTTGTACTTGAGACTCAGAACCTGTATTCACAGTATATATGTATAATAAATTAGGTTTAAGGAACGAGACTCAAAACCTGTATTCAGTGTATATGTGTATAATAAATTAGGTTTAGGAACTTTTTTGCATATGTTTTGTCCCTCCTTTGTTGCCAGTCCCGGTCATTCCAGCCCTATTTTGATGATGTAAGTTTAAGAACCTGCAAAATCCCTGGGTGAGGTTCATAACACATGGGAATTGATAACCAAGTCGCCCCATAGTGTGTGGCGGCAACTGAAGTCACCTATCACAAGTAAGGGGGATGTTACAGTAATTGCAAAAAGAGGTCTTGAAGGCAGTCAAGTCAGTAGGGTAGGAGGGAGAAAGGTAGACTGATACTATTGTAATCCATCGTTGTAGGAAGACTCGTGTATAATAGTACAAGGAAAGGTTGTTGTAATGCTTAAGGGTAAGCATGGTATTTTGTGATGAATTAAAATAGAAGAAGCAGAAATAGAGTGAGGAGAATAATGGAAATATTATTGGGAATAGGTTTTGGTGCTTGAGTAAGGAAAGTTTCTTGATTCCTGAGATCGTGTCTGTGGGATTGGAATCCTTGAATGTTCCTCTGGAGTGCAGAGATTAAAGGGAATGAGATATATGAAGTGATATTATAGTCAGTCTTGAGGTAGGGTTGTCAAATGGGGATGGATTGTCTTCAGTACGAAGTAGGGATGGGTGAGTGTCAGGAATAACGGTGGAGTCATCTGTGGAAGGGAAGTCTAAAGATGAGTAGGTATAGGAATAGAGACTAGCGGGTACAACCTGGTGGTAAGGCAAGGTCAAGGATACTTCTTTCCTGTACATAGGTCTGAGTGGAAGGTTGGGTGGGAAAGGATACAGGCAGGGGGAAAGGCGAGTCCATATTCTATTCAGTAATGATAGGAGAAAGGTTATGGAATTTGATGAAAGGTGTCGGAGCATTTGGTTGTGGACACTGTCAGGGCCTTCACATGTGTTCTGACAAGATTTGAGTGCCAAGATGAGTTCTGCAATGGAAAATGGAATTTTGTATGATTCCATGGAACATAATGCCAAGTTGATTGGGTTCTTTTCTGTTTTGAGCTTTATGTTTGTGAATTGGGAGGGAGACGTTCTCCTTGTACTATTGAGACTAAAATATTGGCACAGAGTGTTGGCCAATTCTGTTGTGTCAGCAGTAAAATTATTTATGCTTAGTACTGGGGCTTTGTGAGTGGGTGTTTTCCTGATATTGTATGTATACATCTCCAGACAGCTGAAATACAGGAGGAAGAAGTTAATGAGGAGACATAGCATTTCCAACTTGTGATTTGTGAGGCATGTATTTTGCGTTTCAATAAGGCTGTGGCTCTTTTGAAAATTATAGAGGCAGTGAGGTGTCCAGGAGAGTTTCTTTTTTGTTTGAAGCTACACCAAGCAGGGCATTTTATGCATAGAGCTCTGGTGCAGTCTCTGTTCCACCAGGGTACACACTGATGTGAAAGGTCAGGTGGTCCATGGAATGGCTGTAAATGCAACTCTTAAAAGTGATGGTGAAGTATGAAAGCATGTCAAGGGTTGATGAAACGGATGTAGGAGGTAGAGACATGTCTGAAAGTGTGGAGAGAAAAAAAAAAAAAAAAAAAAGTGCCAGCCAGCTTTATCAAAGCAACAGCGTGGAGGATTAGGAAGTGAGACATAGGAAGTAGGTGAAAGAAGGGTAGGGGAGCGGTCACTAGTTATCAAGTGGTCTAGCACTGACCAACAAAGTCTAGTTGGAGAGCATAGTGATAGATCTGGCAAGAAAAGGAATTTGTTTTTGTTTCAAAATGTGTCAGATGTTCTGAGTTTAAAATAAAAAGGTTATATGATATTAAAAACTGTTCAAGGACACATCCATGGGAATTGATAATCAAGTCGCCCCATAATGTGTGGTAGCAACTGAAGTCACCTATCGCAAATAAGGGGGATGGTATTTGGGAAAAGAGGTCTTGAAAAGCAGTCAAAGTCAATAGGGTAGGAGGGAGAAAGAAAGACTGATATTATAGGAATCCATCGTTGTGGGAAGACTCGTGTAATAGCACAAGTTAAGGTTGTTGTAATGCTTAAGGGTAAGTATGGTATTTTGTGATGAATTAAAACAGAGGCAGAAATAGAGTGAGGAGAATAATGGAAATGGTACAATAATTGGGAATAGGTTTCATTGCTTGAGTAAGGAAAGTTTCTTGATATCTGAGATCTTGTCTGTGAGATCGGAATCCTTGAATGTTCCTCTGGAGTACAGACATTAAAGGGAAAGATATATGAAGTGATATTATATATAGTCAGTCTGGTTGAGGTATGGTTGTTAGATGGGGATGGATTGTCTTCAGTAATAATGGGTGAATCATCTGCAGAAGGGAAGAGTAAAGATGAGGAGGTATAGGAATAGAGACACTTGTGGGTACAACCTGGTGGTAAGGCAAGGTCAAGGACATCTTTCCTGTACAGAGGTCTGGGTGGGAAAGGATACAGGCAAGGGAAAAGGTGAGGCGGGCAGAGATTCTGTGGAAGTTGGCAAGGAAGGGGGGGAGGGGGAGCATAGCGGGAGGTTTGTGGACCTCAGCAGTGTTATGATGGACAGTAGTGTATTTTGTGTGGGAGGAGGTAGAGGATGAGGTTGGGTTTGGGATTATGACAAAGGGTTGATTTATGTAATCCTCAATGTCCTTTATGGTTTCCGGAGGAGACTTGGCTGTAAGGGTTTTCTTGGGTAGGGGACAAACAGGTGACTGGGAAAACTTGACAGGGAAGAATTTACTATTGGTCTTTGGAGTTGTTCCAAATTGATGTTTATTTCTTCGTTTGGGGGTTGTATTAAGGAGAGGAAGCTTTGGGAGCAAGGGGCGGGTAATTAGGGATGTAGAAGTAGATGTTTCTGAATTTAACACCTCAAAAGGGCTTGACAAAGATACAGACTTGAGATAAGAAGAGGGGGAAAAGGTGGTGTGGATGATGGTGCTTTAGAGGTATGCAGCAGTTTGGACAAAGAAAGGGATGAGGACAAGGAAGTATTAAAGGTGGTGTTGGGTTGGGGAATTATAGTGAAGGAGGGGGGAGGTGTTGGTTGTGGCATGATATTGGCAGTGGTTTTGCTTGTTTGCTTTGATGTTGTCATGATCTGGGCCAAGGTGACAGTGGTAAAGCCAAGGCAACAAGCCTCCTGTCTAGTTTCATTCAGGGTCAATTCATGCTTGAAGCTGAGGGCAGCCACCTCTGATTTAAACTTGTAGACAGGGCAACTACGGTAAAAAAAAAATATATATTGTTTGCCAGCACAATTGGCGCAAATGCGTCCTTGTGAGTGGCAATTTGCTCGGTCATGGTCAGGTGAGCTGCAAACGGGGCAGCACACGTGATCAAAATTTGGCTGGGTGGCCGAAGCACCAACACTCTTGGCATTGATGTGGGGGAGGAATATACTTATGGACTCAGTAACTTGAGCATCTTGTGTGAGATCTTGCCCCTTGAATGTGATCTTTGCAAAATTTTTCTGATATTTCCTGTTGCTCTTGTCCTCAAGAGTGTAGCATGTAGCATGAAGAACTTCATGGCGGTCACTTAGGAGTTATTTGAGATCTGTTGAGCAGCCACTCCACCTGACACTGTCAATTGGGCACTGCTCAGAGGGTATCGCCACTATTCCACTGCAACTGTTGAGGTGAGGATGTGGAGTGGTAAGGAAGGCATTACCATGTAGGTCTTTGAGGGTGAATGTTGCATGAGCCTGAGCCTCTGTGTTCACCATAACAAGACATGAGCAGTTGTCTTGTTAAGAATTTCACCATTCCTACCTGTCTCTGCAGGCACTTTTGAAAGTGGAGAGTATTGTTCATGTGAGGAGTGGTTGGGAGGATGATGAAGTACTTGTCCCACTTCTGGGGTTCAAAGAGGGTTGACATAGGGGCTGGGAGGGTACTGGAGGACATTTTAAGGTGGGTTGAAGAGGATGGAGTTGAAGCCTTGAGAAAATTTTTTTGAGGAAGAGGTGCTGTGTCAGCCCGTTGTTTCATGGTAGAACACTGTGGTTCATGTGGCTGTAGAGTAGTCACCAAAGATAAACTGGTGGAAAGGGAGCATGGGGCATCATGTGCTGAAATGACAGGTGACATGGTAAAACAGGAGAGGGATGAGGAGATTTCTGGGGGAGTAGTCTGGCTCGTGGTCTCTAAACTAGCTAAGTCAGAAAAGTCCCCCCCCCCCAAAAAAAAAAAAAAAAAATCAGGGGACTGATTGTGAGCAGGGTCAGCACCCAGCCCCTTAAAATTTTTTTATTTCCATTATTGGCCATATGGGCCAGGGTATATGCTAGGGAGATATACAGTCAACTTCTTGAGAGCCCCGCATGAAGGAATTAGGGCAGAAAAGAAAAAACAAGGATGCTGTGCCCTATGGCATCCAGGAGGCCGTTAATGACCAACCCGAAGTTGCACAGACACTCAAACCTAAGGGATGGGGACAGAGGAAGAGGATTGGTAGGTTAGTAAGAAAGAAGAGTGTGATAAACTGAAAGATAAAAAAAAAACCAAGCCAAAAACTGGTTGAGCAAAGGACCAAAGCCCAAGGCTGATGGAAGGTCCAGGTGGAGGCCAAATGGTTGAACCCCAGCATCGGGCCATGGTCTTTAATTTAGCCCTGAAGCCCCTTCACAACAACAATGTTGCTTGGTTTGGGAGGGAAGCTCCGTATCATCTCCAAAGCTAGAATACCAAATCTTGTATCACACATTCCAAGCCATGAAATTCCTCAAAATATTACCACCACTACATAACCACATCACATCAGTGCAGTTACCCATTCTACCACTTTTGACTTTAATTAGCAACAAACCTTCACAGGAAATCAGCAAACAACTATCTATCTATCATAAACCGAGTTAAACACCTCCATATTAGCACTGAAAGGTCAGCTGATTTATCCACAGCTTCTATATCATCCAAATTTGACCAAAATTTTCATGTCAAATGTTTGAATCCTAAAGCTTCTAAGATAAGGACAGTTTCCTCACTCTACTAAATGAAAGGGAAGACCTATATTCTGAATCCTAAATCTTTTAAGATCAGGACAGTTTGAATATTTCTACTAAATGAAAGGGAAGACCTATATTCTAAAATTCATCTTTTACGTCCCGTAAAGTTTGAATATTTCACAGACACAAAACTAACAGCACACTACTTTGTTTGGTATTTGGTGATAGTGTATAGGATAACGGGTCAAGCAGGATCAGCCATACCCAATCATTTAAACTGTTCTATGTAAATATTTACCTATTACTGGCTTGTATGGCATATGTTTCTTTTGCTCATGTATCAGAATGTCGTCAACTTCATTATTGTCCATTTTTGCAACTCAAAGTGTACTTATTCATTAAATCTATTGTTAAATGTTATTGACCTCAGGTAACCCTAGTTCTCATTGTATTCCTCGGCGTGACGTCAATCTGCCGCTATATAAACTGCCTGTGTCCTCAATAAATCAGCAGTAACTTTCTCCTGCTCGTTTCTGTAGCACCCTTAAAGTGGTGACCCTAGAGTGGTTCCCGGAGCCATTAGCAGCCTTACACGGCAACTTAGTCTTGGCTCCAGGAACTACCCACGCCCCTAGCGGACTCATTACAGTGCTGTAACCAGCGTTTGGGCGTGCTGACTCTCGTCGGCAAATCACCAGTGTCATTAACAGACTCACACGGCGCGCTCCTAAGTGCCGATTGACGTCGCGTATCCCACTCCAATTAAGGGGGCTAAAGCAAGCATGGACGCGGACATTCCCTCCCACGTTCAGTTGACCGCGAACCTTGCTGACTCAGATGTTTACCTCCCGCGCCAAGATTCTCGTGCTCCTCCACACCGCTGCCCTGCCCAGCAGGACAAGCAAAAGCCACCCTCGCCATAAAGCTGCCGCCGTTCACACAGGGAAACCCTTCATTGTGGCTGTTCAGGGTCGAGGGCCAGTTCAGGCTGGCGGAATTCACTGACGAGGTGCTGCAAGCTGAAAACATCCCTCATCAAGACTTGCTCTCTGCCGGTTGCTGAGAGGGCTGCCTGCGCCCTCGACCTCATCTCAACCCGTGGCAGGAGCAGAACGTCATGGAGTTGTGGGGCATGATCCAGGACCTCATCATCCTCCCCAGCACCGACAGCAGCGGCAGGCAGTCTGAGATCAGCCTGTTGCGGGAGCTCCTCCTCTGCCAGTTCCTCCTGGAAGTTCAGACTCAGATCCTCGAGCCCTACACCATGCCGCTTGAGGACTTGGTTAGAACAGCGCAGCAGCTGACTGACTCTGCAAGGGTAGCGAAGCGGGCATCAGCGCCCGCACACCCCATCAGTTCCGTGCAGCAGGAGGGGGCCGCAGAGGAGATAAGCTTAGCTTTGTCACCAGTCGGCAGCCACCGTATCATCACAATAGGAACCCACCGGGCCCTTGCTACTACCACCAGTGGTACGGCAAGGACGCCCAGAACTGCCAACCCCCGTGCTCATTCGCCCATCCAAAAAACGGGGGAGGCGGCGGCCAACAGAACAGGCTGCCATGGCAGCAGAGGAACCCAGGAGCCCAAAGCCACTAGGCTTCTACGTCCGCGACACCATCTCCGGCAGGATGATGTTGGTCGACACCGGGGCCATTAGATCAATATTTCTGCTGTCCAGGGAGGACCTCAAGCGCTCACTGGACCTGGCTGCCCTCCTGACGGCCGCCAACAGGTCCCCCATCCTCTCCTACGGCACCAGGCTCCTGTCGATCTCCATCCTTGGCAGGAGGTATTCGTGGAACTTCGTCATCGCAGACGTAAGGACCCCGCTCCTGGATGCGGATTTCCTCGCCCACTTCGGGCTGGCAGTCGACGTCGGTCGCAGGCGTCTCCTTGACACTGACTCCTGCCAGTCCCTCCAGTTGGCAATGGGACCCAGCGCGCCCACCATCTGCTCCATTGTCCCCCCACCAGTATGCTCAGCTGCTGAAGGAGTTCCCGACGTATTCAGGCCCGAGCTCCGTCAGGTACCCGGGGCCCCAGCAAAACATGGCATCTACCATCACACAAAGACGAAGGGCCCCCTGCACATGCAAGGTTCCGGAGGCTTCCCCCTCGGCGCCTTCAGGAGGCCAAGGACGCCTTCGCTGAGATGGAGCAAATGGGCATATGCAAGAAGGCCTCCAGGCCGTGGGCCTCTCCCCTCCACATGGTGCAGAAACATGATGGCTCCTGGTGACCCTGTGGCAACTACAGGCAGCTCAACCTAGCAACGGAACCTGACCATTACCCCCTGCCGAACATGCAGGACCTCACGGCCTCCTTCCATGGGGCCAAAATATTTTCTAAGCTGGATCTTTTAAAATCTTACTTTCAGATACCAGTTGCTCCAGAGGTTATCCCAAAAACTGCCATCATCACGCCCTTTGGGTCCTATGTCTTCGCCTTCTCCACCTTCGGCCTGAGGAACGCGGTGGCGACCTTCCAGCGGCTGATGGACAGCATCCTGGGGGACCTGAAGTTCTGCGTCTGCTACGTGGATGATATCCTTATATTTTCCAGGTCCCATAAAGAGCACCAGAGGCACATCCGGGCAATCCTGCAGCGCCTTCAGGAGAACAGCCTTGTCGTCAGATTTGACAAGTGCACCTTCGGTGTAGAGAAAGCTGACTTCCTGGGCCACGAGGTATCCCCGGATGGCGTCTGCCCACTCACATCAAAGGTCGCAGCTGTCACCAGGTTCCCCATCCCCACCTCTGTCAAGGCCGTCTGGGAATTCCTCGGGATGATAAATTACTACAGGAGGTTCATCCCCGGGATCGCTCACACCATGGCCCCCCTGACGGAGATCCTGAAGGGCCAACCAAAATCCTTAGTGTGGGGATCCAGCCAGCAGATGGCCTTCTCCCTGATGAAGGCCGCCCTCGCCGAGGCAACCGCCTTGGCCCACCAGGACCCCAGCACTCCCCTACAGCTGACAGCAGACGCCAGTAGCGTCTCCTGCGGAGCCGTCCTGGAGCAGGTCGTCGACGGCGCCCCCCAGCCCATCGTCGTCTTCAGCAAAAAGTTCAACCCCGCGGAGGCCCGCTACAGCACCTTCGAGAGGGAACTCTGCGCAGCGTACTGGGCGGTCTGGCACTTCAAGTTCCTCCTGGAGGGTACGCCCTTCACAATCTACACGGACCACCAGCCGCTGGTCCATGCCTTCACTAAGCAAGTGGACGCATGGTCTTCCAGGCAGCAGCGACACCTCGCGGAGTTCACCTGCTCAATCAAATACCTCCCTGGCAGGAAGAACCCTGTAGCAGACACCCTCTCCAGAATCGAGCTCAACGGGGTGCAGCTCGGGATCAACTACAAGGACCTTGCCCGGGAGCAGGCCGCCGACCCAGAGACTCCAGCCTACCGCACCGCCATCACGTCCCTGAAGTGGAGGGATGTGGCCCTCACTCCTGTGGGACCAAAACTCCTTTGCGACGTTGGCACTGGGCAGCCTCGCCCCTTGGTGCCCGCCACTCGCCGCCGCCAGGTATTCGACGTCATCCACGGGCTGTCCCACCCCTCCGGCAGGACGACGGCCAGGCTGCTGACAGAGAAGTTCGTCTGGCACGAAATGCAGAAGGATGCGAGGACGTGGGCGAGACAGTGTCTTCGGTGCCAAACCAGCAAAGTAGGCTGTCACACCGAGTCCGGGGTAGGTGAGTTTCCACAGCCGGGCCGGTGGTTCGGCCACATACACATCGACGTCGTCGGCCCTCTTCCCCTGTCAGGCGGGGCCAGATATCTCCTGACGGTGGTCAACCACTCAACCAGGTGGCCCGAAGAGACACCCATGCAGGAAGCCACCGCCAGTGTGTGTGCCAAGGCCCTCCTCTCCAGCTGGATCAGCTGGCTCGGCGCCCCAGACCACATAACCACCGACAGGGGCCCTGCCTTTGTGTCCGAGTTGTGCTCCACCCTGGCACGCCTGCTGGGGACATCTCACCACACCACCAATGCTTACAACCCTGCAGCCAACGGCTTGGTGGAGAGGTTCCACAGGTCCCTGAAAGCGTCCCTCATGGCCCGCTGCACCGCTGATGATTGAAAATACCAGCTGCTGTGGGTCCTCCTCGGGCTGAGGACCGCCCCCAGAGCCAACGGTGACCTGCCCGCAGCGGAGAAAATCTATGGGGAGACCCTCGTAGTCCTGGGCAAACTGGTAACAGAGGACCGCCACAACCCATCAGTCCAGAGGCTTCGCGACATAGTCGGCAAGTTCGCCCCATCAGCGGTCATACACCGACAGGTCAGTTGCCTTCACGCCTCCCAGTTTGTCCTCCGCCACCCACGTCTTCGTCAGGGATGCCGCCGTCCACCCACCGTTGACCAGGCCCTACAGGGGGCCCTTCCGTGTGCTGGAAAGGAATAACAAGGCTTTCCGTCTTGCCCTTCACGGAAAAAAGACGACTGGGCATCGATCTTGGAAACAGACGTCACTCAAGCACCCTCTGCCAGCAGTTATCTCCTGAGAGGGGAGGAAACATCCGCCCACACCTGCAGCCAGCCACTGCCACACACAGAGCAGCCCCCTGCTCACTTAGCGTAGCTGTGGCACTCTTCAACGCCCCAGCAGATAAGAGGATTAATCAGACGTTACCCACGTCTTGTGTGTGGGGTTATTTGTAAAGTCTCCGCTAAGCAGGTCTTCTATGATGGCGACCCGTTTTCTGAGCCGCTCCTAGGATAACGGGTCACGCAGGATCAGCCATACCCAATCATTTAAACAGAACAAGGTAAATATTTACCTATTACTGGCTTGTATGGCATATGTTTCTTTTGGTCATGTATCAGAATGTCGTCAACTTCATTACTGTCCATTTTTGCAACTCAAAGTGTATTTATTCATTGTATTTATTGTTAAATGTTATTGACCTCAGGTCACCCTAGTTCTCATTGTATTCCTCGGCGTGACGTCAGTCCGCCGCTATATAAACTGCCTGTGTCCTCAATGAATCAGCAGTAACTTTCTCCTGCTCGTTTCTTTAGCACCCTTAAAATAGTACAATAGCCCTTCCAACACACAATGACTTCATTATTAAACATTACTCTGGTATACTTTTGTAGATTTGTCAAATCAGTTTGTTTCAGAGTATACTTTTGTATATTTGTCAAATCGGTTTGTGTGTGTCCATTCTAAGACAAATGCGTCCATAATATTTCCTCCAACATTTCTACTTATAAATCAGTTTTTTCTAATTACTGATGGTGTTATCAGCTTGTAAGGTTTCTCACACATCTGCTAAATATGGCCATCATGGCATTTATACCTCCAGTATTTCAAGTACACAAATGAAATGTACTTCTTAGACGAGGAGGAGTTTAAGCTCCAAGCTGGTACCCCCTTTCAAAAGAACGTCATGTGTCCGAAATAAAATTAAAAGTATTGTCGCATATTCGAGCAGAAGGATAACTTTTAACTTTTAAATGGTATGAATTCAGTGTATTAGAACAATTACAGACATCGGGTGGGGCATACTAAGTACTTTCCAACAATTCTGTGAAAAGAAGTTTCATGTAAATTACCATTATGAAAACCAGCAGGTATTAACACTTAATCACAAACATCATCAACAAAAAAATCTTGTGTGAAATCTTGGCACAAACAACGTCAACAAAAGTGTGGAATCCTGCCCAAGAAAACAATGTTTTTAAACTTATTAAATGATGATCTGCAAATTAAAATTTACATCACCAAATTTACACAAACTTGGCCTGAAATTGTTTAGTGACAGTCTAACATTTACTTTCTCCAAAAACCGTGACAGTTCAAAATAAAACTTTCATGGAAATGAAAAGTTTTCTTAAAAATAATCAAAGACTTTGAAGTCATTCATATCGGGTACTTTTGGTCATAATTATACCAAGTGATTTTAGGTAACTAACCATTATGAAAATAAGTCAGCCTAAGATAAAAATATTTCTGAAAATAGATCAAATAAACATATTTACAAATATTTACAAGTAAATTAATCCACAAAGCTCTAAAGGTGAGAATTTAGCCAACTACAAAACCATTTATACAAATGTTATCACAAATATATATTGTAACCATTTGTTTTTTGCTTATTATAAATTTCTTCCTGATTAAATACAAAACTCAATTTCTGTAACAAGACGTGGAAGAAAATCCTCCGTGAAATCTCAGAGAACCAAAAACAAAATGTCGAAATGTACGAAAATCATTTATTTTTATATATACTATAAGCAGAAAATAAACTAGTTTTTTCTAGCCAATATAGATTTCCTTAATACAACACTCTGCCTGTAAAAAACTACAGAATCACTACACAAGATCGTAAGACACCACATGTCATGCAAGCATTTGCTGAAATACAAATACAGCCATAGAAGTGAAAATAGCGATGGCTTGTGTCAATGGTGACCTGACCCTCCTTGGACTTCCTCTATGAAAGAGTTTTCTTTAACAATTAAGAGTCTAACGCTTTTCAACATTAACAGAGAAACCTGGAATACATCTAGGGAAACACAAAGGAAGCACACGCAGGCTTATTACATCTCCACAATCACTTGTCAGCTTAGAAAACAGCCTCTGAGTTAGCTTCGAAGCTGAATACTGACCGGTTATTATACCTCCTGCTGAGGACACTCCCCCCTCTGGGCACTGCAATACTGACCCCCAAAGTCCTTTAATTTAAGTCTTTCCAGATGTTTCTACTTAAAAACACCTTTCCAGTGTTTAATTCTACACACACACACAAACACATATATTTATATTAATATACCGAAGGACTTATGGACTTGAACTTACTTCCCTTAATTATTAACTATAAAATATAGTTTTCTTTACATTAAGTATAAATGTTTAAAGGCAATACAGTACTTCTTCAGTTCTCTTCATCACCTAATGCAAGGAACTGTTACCCAAGTTCAGGTTGCAAAAGATTAATGGCTAGAAATTTTTCACTAAATCTGAATTTAATTAAGAATTATGTGACGAACAAAAATCTCTTTACGCCTCATGATATACTAAAATTTCAAAGCTTGACAATCCAAGTTCAATATATTTACATTCGTGGACTAACTGAGCTAATACGAAAGTCCCTAGTGAAAATTTTAAGAGTGAGAATATTAGGAATGGAGTACTTGGTTCTGTCGGAATGAAACACCAAAAGCTCCTCAATAGCGTGTGTAGGGGGCTTCAGCAAAGCAAGTAGTGGATACAAGGCGTAGCCAGCAAAGTGTGTACTGATACCTTGAAGCACAGGAAGGATTCGCCAGTGTCGGGTGGGAAATACTGTTTCAGAAAAGCATGTTCGACCTCAGAGGCTTCAAAGTGTTATACTGACGGAGGAAGCTTCAAAATGTGTAGTGTAAAGGGTTCTTACAGCACAAAAGGAAGCTTCATTAGAGGAAGAGAGACAATCTCTTAGAGAAAGAGACAGAGAATGTGAGTGCATGTGTATCTGTGGGCTTCATTAAAGCCTGAAGCATTCAGGTTTTCTGATGCCGAGACTGAAACTGGTCAAAACTGCTTTTAATATTACATGAACATGACTGTCTTTATAGTATAAAAGCATGGGAATCTGTGGCTGCCAAGGCTGTATAGTATATTTGCGAGTTTATGTACTGAAGCTTGTACAAGATACAAGAAATGTCCTTGACTGAGTACTGTGTCTGTAGAATATTACAGAAGTGGATGTTTAGAGTAAATGGAAGAGTTAGTGCGGAAAGCATTAACAATTTCTAAACTATACTGATTTGTAAAATCTCCCAGCTGCTGTTTCCACGGTTGGACAACACTACGAAAAATTATCGCTATTTCAGATTACTGCAGACTTGGCAGCCAAGGTGACAGTTTGCATTACTCTACGTCCACAAATTAAAAAATTTCCACTCAGAATGTAACTGCTACATTTGTGTAACCATGGAGTGACCAGATTGTTACAATTTATTCAATTATTTTTTACTATTACAGTTTCACTCTTATTTCATTACTCTTCCTTTATTGGGACGAGAATCTACTAGAAATAGCCACATTTACCTCTCCTAGCTTAAGTAAGAGACTTGATGAAAACTGAGTACAAGCTGAAATACATAAGTCCTTGTACAAGAAAAATATATGTACAGTGTGGTATCACAATGCTTTCCCATTATTCAAATTTTCAAGATCCCTTTTCAAGACATTATTTTACGTTATGGAAATTTTCATCATATTACTGAAATTCAACGGGAATTGTATATCGTTAACTCAGAAACAGTATGATTTATACATTAACCTACTCAAAACTCTCCAGTATACTTAACCTACAAATTCGAGTTAATTAATGAAAGAGTTTTTCAAACCATTTCCATTTATACAGCCAATGGAATTTAGAAAATATCCTTAACAATATATAACTAAAATACAAATCACTTATTACTATTGAAATAACCTTTGTTCATGAGTCAAGACAGAACTTTTCCATTAAAATCTTACTTTAAATTTACTATTCTCTCTTCCTATTTAGGTGTTCAAATTAAACCGAGTTTTCTTGACTCTTGGAACCTGAAATGACCTAACCTTTACAAAAAATTGCTATTTATATGGCTTCATTCCCGTTTTTAAAAAAAAGTCTGGAAAAATCAGTCTTCTGAAAAACTAGAATGCCTGCACTAACAAAAGTTTCCCATTACTACCAAATATCTTCATTTTACTTTAAATATATTCCCTTTCTCTCTTCCTATTTAGGTGTTCAACTTTTTAAACAAGCTGAGTAATGAAATTCTGTTTTTCTTGTAATTTAACATCATTTGAAGCTTAGTTTACTTATGGATTTATATAGTGGTTCCATAATCTTATTGTCAGTGGTTCCAAACTCATTTTAAATTAAATGAATATTGTTAAGAATACATACTTATGTTTAAAGCAAAACATTCGAGCTGGAGCTTTTATATGCTAGCAGTACCTTGAAATATGTAGATACCATGATAATTATGTTTCTGACAAGATACTAAGATGCACTTAAGGTATTTACTTTTTATCAATGACGTTTAACGTTTACCAAGATGGAGTATTATCATGGCAAACTTACTACACATTTACAGGAGTATCGTTTAATCACATGACAATTATGTAAGCTCTCCATCTGCTATCAAATTTGAGATCAAAATTAATAAACCAAATTCCAAAATATTTCCTGTCCTGGGATGTAAACGTGCAAATACTTCAGGTCGTGATATTGCCTCCACATAACCTAAGTCTTTAAGTAAAAGTATCAGTGCTTATGTAGTAATACGACAATGATGCAAGACCTATGAGGTATTAAGAACTTAAGAATTAAGAAAAAGATATTATTCAGCAAATGATACAAACCATGGCTTAAGGCTTTGAGGACTATGTAATAAGGTTTCCTCAAGTCCCTAGTACGATGGAAGCTACTTTGCCTACATATTCGGCTTACTAAGTAAAATATATCAGTAACTGTTTACCTATTGTATGAGGGTTAATACCTCGCGGGTTTTATTCAGTAAAGCTATTCCTAGCTCTACTAATTAACTGTCCTTAATCATGTTTGGACATCATGAATATTAGTTTAGGTGAACAAGTATACTGAAAATTACGTTAAAGTGATATTACCTAAGTTGTATAAAAAATTCCCTAAACACGCTAAACTACCAGATATAAAATAGTCAAAATGTTGCCATGACTACTTCTTAATTAACATTAAATTGATAAGAATTTTACATACATAACTGAAGCAATGTTTCCTATCTGATAGTTATTAGATTGAAGAAAATCATTTGTAGAAAACTGTGCATCCTGAAACGTGGAGAGTTCTTATAACTAAAATTGATCGGATTCAGAAACTTTGCTGGATATCTTGTATTCTGAAAGTTTGTCAATCACCATATAGCCAATTTAAAAAGATATGAATGTTATTTAAGATTAACTTACATGTAATCAATATGACTGAACTATCTTGTAGTAACACTAAACAACAAATAATCTTGTGAAAGTAAAACGATGTATCCTGAAGCAGACTAAACATTCAAAATTGAAATATAAAATTGGAAAACACTATGTATCATTGTATAAACTGAGGTACCCAACAGTTAATATTAAAATACTTTGAACCGAGATAAAACTATAACTCTAAAAACACACGGAGGAAACAAACTTGAAATTAAACTAATAATGCTAAGTGACTGGTTAGCTTATCTAACCCGACAAGACGTGAATGTGAAAATATGTATATCCTAAACCATATCTGCTACGTGAGAGGTGATATCAGACCAATAGAAGGGTTAGGGCAATTATATATATCCTGAACCACAGTGAACTACCTCGTATGATAAGGACTGCTACAGTTCCTATTTAGAAATTACCAGCAGCAAAGCCAAACTCAAATCAACTTTTGCATCAATTGGCACTTTTATGACCTTGATAAGCTGCCCCTGGCACAATACTAGAAACTTAAATCGATCCTAACTTTGACACAGGAGGTATGATTATAATCCCCTATACTAAAGTATGACTTTCCAACTTGTATGGTAATGGGGCAGTTTTCTTACTTCATCTCTGGCACATTATCCAAATTTAAACAAAAATGTCGTCCTCTTCTTTTGTGGAAGATTATTGTGTATCCCAAGGTGAGACTGGTGTCTATTCGACTTGTTCCATTACTACTTTGCAAGCTATAGATGCAGATGCTTACCTGAGGAGGTGAGGAAGAAGTTAACATTTGTCAAAATGAGATTTTTGCTTATATATTATGATAAAACTTAATTAGTTACAAACGGGACCTAAGCACTCTATACTTAGGCCCCTTTTACTAAGAGGGACATATATGGGACAATTTTTTTTTTTTAACTAGAATTGTACACCTGTAAACGTCTATCAAAGATTTGTTATTGAACTGTTTACCAACAGCTACTGTAAATATTAAAGTAATTAAAAATTGGATTTAATAAAAATTTGACTAAAAGTTACCTAAGTTGTTTTTAGCAGTTTCGTTAGAAAATTACGATAAACATTCTGTACGTTGATTAAGTCTCATTACCAGTTCTGAATAAAATTATGTTTCCACAGTATTTAATACGTTTAGAATCTTCTCATGCATCTGCTAGTGGGCGAAAATTGGAGGAGGGAAAAGGTCATACTTAAGCAGCTTGTGAGGCTTAATGGAAGAAGTTTGGAGAATACATCACCTTAATTGATGTAGCTGAAGAAGACGAATTCCTTAACCTTGGACTGAACACCCAGATGCTACAAGAGTCGAACTCGCACGTCAAGTGCTTAGAGGTTGTAGTCTGTATCTTGACTGAATATTATCATCATCATCATTTTTACTAACTGAGGCTAGATACAACCTTCGAAACTATTTTAACACTTTCACGTTATTTGCTGAAATATTTAGCACAAAAGATGTCCCCTATCTCTGTGATTTGTCTTGGATCCTCCAAGTACTCCCCTAGTTGGCTCAATCATTTGCAGGAGAGCCTTTCACTGCTTTAACTTATTTTTCACGGCACTTGACAAATACTATACCATTTTATATAATATATTAGAGGTAACTAACAACTACTGGCAGAGAAAGTATCAAGCAGTCTACAGAACATGAATTTTTCATGATACTAAGATTTTCTTTTTATGGTCATTTTCTTCTTGAAACAAATATTATTTATTCAATTTAAAATTTTATTCTAGAAATATTCTATGAACTACTGGCACTTACATCCCACAAACTTCAACTCCACTATTTCAATTCCTCCCTAGGCATTGGTCCAAATAATTTGCATTACATTTTCTATATTTTTGTGAAACCAAATCCTATCTGAACAACTACTTCTGTCCCGCTAAAACAATCGATCCCCAGACACCTCGGTTTTATGTTCATTAAACTCCTACCTGTGGATTATTTTCTTCCAAGATTCGTCATCTTTTCCTTCAAGAACTTGCAAGCTGTACATCACCGGGAAGGACTAGAAACAGGTTAAGTAAACCATGGGAAAAAGGCCCTTTGCTTATCGAAATAAGAACAATTACTCTAAACAGGCTTGTGGCATCGAAGGGCAGAAATGGGGTCTTTGTCACTGCAAAAAGCTGTAGCCCTTTATGAAGGGCATCTTTCTGAAACTCTATTCATTATCAGCAATGGCAACTGTTATTATAAACAATCGGTCTACGATGCAAATAAATTACCAACACCTTTATTTCATGGTTTTAGCACCTCAACTCACCTCACTAGCTAGAGATCAAAGTTCGATCCCACAGGACAGAAACGTGTGTGGATATAAACCAAGGTCTATAGATGAAAAATCCACAGTGCTCTTGTTAACCTATACAGTGTATTACGTACCCTATGATAAGTCGATTGTGGAGGGCCAAAAAAAACAGGTAGAAACGGCGTGGGACTAGCAAACTTAGCCCATCAGTACTTGCTGAGAAGCCACAGAAAAGGGGTAGGATTAAAAGGATTATTCTGGCCTGATATGACCATGGGAAGACTCAGCACTCTCACAAATCAGTGAAAAAGACAAGATTTCCGCATAATCAATGTATTTTTTTTCTGTCGAAGTTACGGACAACAAAAAGCCCTACTCTTGTTAATTCTCCAAACATGCCGACATCCTACTTTAGGAAAGGAAAATCATTTATCTTTAAAGACTATTCTAAGATAGATTCATCAACTTTAATTTCAAAAACCTTTCTTCAGTCTCTCAATCATTTAGACCCAGCCTCCGGTCTAATGCCTTAGACTGCACTGTTTTCGAACTTAATTCTGTACCTCTGTTTAGCTTTCAACAATTATTTCTTTCGTGCTAAGATGGTGGAGAGTGTTTAATGAATACCCCGAGAGAGAAAGTGAGTTTATGCAATAAAAAAAAATTGTTGCGTGAAAGTAACATTTTCATACTCGAAGTCATTACGTTCCGCCTTAAATATTTCATACAAACTTTCTCCACTAATGTTTATTAAATTCCTGCCTCGCTACCGTTTTCAATTCGTAGCGGTCACGTGATGTCTCAAAATATGTCCAGGCCTCCCCTACGTATCTGGGGCCTGTAGATAGGCAGTTCTGTTACCAGTGCAATCTACAATTATATGAAAGCCTCTGGTAAAAAAAAAAAAAAGGAGGCAATAAGCTTTAGTCTGAGCAACATATGATATCAATCAATATTGTATATATAAACATTCATCTGGAAGTTTTGTCCATCAGCATCTAACAAACAAAACTTAAATGATAAATCAAATACAAGATTTGACAGTTTCCACCGCCTTTCAGTACCTTATGAGCCCAAACAATTTTTTATAAGCCAGTTTGGAAACCCTTTACCTGATTGAACTGAATGAGTCTAATATCAATTTTAAAAAAGTCCAGCCATACCCGTAAATTTTCAAAAACCAACATTTTAATTAAGGCATGAAAGCCTTAATGTCCATTAATTTGCCTAAACTTTACACTACTCTCAATCTATTCAGACTGAGCAGTGGATATTGTTGCTGGCCAATTTTGCCATGAACGCTAATCTGGATCAAAGATAGTCAAACTCTTTCAAGATCTAAGAATCAAAATCATGATATATTAACATCATGTAGTCCTACTTTCGAATAAGCCATTTAAAGCTTACTACTAAATTTCAACAACATGAAAATGACTCACTTGCTTATACACCGCAGGGAAAATTTCAGATACATTTCAAGAGAGATTAAGTGACTTTTGTTAGAATAAGAACTACGGAATTTTTTACTTTACACCCAGTAATTTAGGACAGATTCAAGCGGCTGTAGTGGTGAAATGTTTCAGAGTGCCTAAAGTATACCAGGAAAACCGCCTAAACTCATCAGTAGCATTTGCTCTTGCTGCTATGAATGCGATTCTTCCTCAGATTTCGGGAGAAATCAAGGCCAGCTGTCTCTCCCAAATTACTGAATTCCAACGTCGCCCCTTCATACTGTACCATACTCATACTTGATGGTTATAAGATGCCAAATGTGAGCACGTCCTGGCTAACCGAGACGAAATTTATAAATCCTAGTAAAACAAGTTTCAGATTGAGGTGGCTCCACTCTGAAGTACACAACCCACAGCAAGGATCTACCTATCTATGGGCTAGGGGTGGAACATTTAAAGTACTATTATTATGCAAGTATGCCATTGATCATAGTCTAGCGAGTCTGTTGGTCTCAAATGATTGAAATTGGAACACCCAAAATAAACTGTCTTATTACATCTTAACAATGTCTATTAAATCTTACAATTTAAAGTTCTAAGAAATCTACAGATATAAATACATTACAACTCACGAACTCCTTGAAATTATTACCATTATTTTTCCAAAACTCCCAAACTTGCATACACCATGATCAATTTTTAATTTCTAAGGCGTCTTACCGTCAATTTCGGACAAGCAAAAGGAGACCTGGAAGGCATCTCTGCAATTCACTACTCAGTCTGAAATAAGATGTTGCTCTTCAGTGTTGATTACACATGGTCAAAGCTGTTTACATTATATTTTTCAATACTTTGAAGATTTAGATAAACATTAAGTGAAAAACCTTTTACATTTAACCCATGAATACCATCGCTTATGTTTTTCATCAAAAATCAATCTCAATCATTTGATCATTAATTATTCTAAGTCAGATACCCTTAATTGGATGAAATTCTTCATCTAACCATAGCAAGGCCGAGGTGATAATGATGGTAGTTACTACATGTTGAAAAATCACCTCCACATGCTGTCACACAACACTACAATAATCTTGAAGAAATGTATTGAACAAAATCCTCCAAATTTCATAAGGATGCGTCCTTTCAACTATTTTTCCAAACATTTAACCTAACCCCCTCCCACCATTTAAATTCCAGTAGCTCTACTTTTTATATTTTGCACAAGTCAGTAACAAATATACTGTACTTGTTTGGACGAAATTTTTTATCAAATTGTTTACCATTATACTTTATAACAGACAGCACCATTTAAGGGTCAAATCCTGTAACTGACTGAACCTATTGCTCAGCTGAGTCAGTTTACAATTTCTAACTGGCATTTATTGAAAACAAATGCATTTCATACTTCACCAAATTATAATTTCTTCGTTCAGTCAAAGGCATTCTTTGACTAATATAGATATACCATATCAGCAATCATTTCTAGTATTGTCAGTTACGTACTTTTACAGGCCGTGAATGCAGGTGATGAGCAGGCTTTAGTCTTCACCCTTCAGTCTCATAGTGACTTTTTCCAAATCCAAAGCTTAAAAGGAAAACGTTTAAGTTAGGTCCTAATGATGCCAGTTTAAGGTGTTGCTTTCTACAAGGTATAGAAATCTATTTATACTCTGTAATTTATATCTAAAGCTGCTGAACAACGTCTTCCGAATAAACCAAGTTAAGTTGAAAGAAAAGTGATAGAATTCTCAATGATACTTGACTCCCTTTTAAAACATCACCGTAATTTTTGTGTAAAAATCATTATATTTTGATTGTGCATGGCTCAACTGAAGAGACCTCTTGAAGTTGTGCAAAATAACCTGCAAGGTAACTAATGTGGCTGTGACTTGTGCCTGTAGCCACCAGTCCTTGTCTGCAAAGATCAATAGAAAGGATCTTCTAAGGAAATCAACCTTTTGATTCTGCCAGCATATATCCAGGAAAGGAGACTTATGAAAAACTGTCTTTACTATAATATTAATTCTGATGTTGTAAGTAACCTTTGAAGTCTCCTTGTAAAATTTTCCAGAATTTCCTCTCTTATGATCATAAAAGACCATTCCCCACTTATGGGTTTAAGGAGTTGGATGTAGGCTACCCAAGGCATGATGTTCTATGGATCTCAGTCTTTGTGATATTACAGCCTACTAAAAAAAGTACATCTTAGTTTAACCAGACCACTGAGCTGATTAACAGCTCTCCTAGGGCTGGCCCGAAGGATTAGATTTATTTTACGTGGCTAAGAACCATTTGGTTACCTAGCAACGGGACCTACAGCTTATTGTGGAATCCGAACCACATTATAGTGAGAAATGAATTTCTATCGCCAGAAATAAATTCATCTTATTCTTCATTAGTCGGCTGGAGATTCGAACTCGCGGCCAGCAGAGTGCTAGCTGAGAACGGAACCCACTCTCCCAATGAGGAACTGTTACAGCCTACTACTCAGAAAAGTGAACACGGCATGGAATTTGCAGGAGATTGTGAAGTTTTCATAATAAAACTAATATTGTAATACTTACCTGAATTCACCCTTAATCCCACTAGCCCAAACAACTCTCAATTACCAATCCACTATTGGGAATTTTAACAGCCAGCGTTACCAACGCTGCAGGTAAAATCTTGTCACTTGAGCCACCATAACAAATGGTTGGTAACGCTGACACAGGTGTGCGCCGACACTCCCACCTTCGTCAATTGCTTTATTCAAGGTCAAAATTGATGTGGGGAAAGGAGGGCGGGAATCATTCAGGTGTTCAGGTAAGTATAACAATATTGCAATACACTCCCTTGAACACCTAAATTCGCCCGATTAATAACATTTAGAGGAGGAGGGATCAATTCTATTGCATGCCTTTTGACAACCACAGAGATGGTAGCTCACCAATCTGCTCTGCATAAAATATCCGTTTAGTCATACGCTCACCATATCAATCAAAGATTTCAGTGAAGAGACATGTTGGAGAGTACTTTGATCGACAGTCAGGTCAGTACTCTTGGTCCGTCGATCTCCCATGTGGCTATTCATAGCCTCTCATGTATAGAGGGAAATGAAGCAGTATGCCGCTGATCCTCCAGATAAGGCCCGACGATCGAAGAAGTATCTCGGCACTGACGAAATAGCCTAGCCTACAAGAGCACCCTCTTGGACTCTCGTAGGGAAACTATCAAAGACTAAGGTACTTAAAACGTACTAAACCTAAGTTCATGTGATTATACTCTCACTGTTGCCTAAGAATTCTACAGACCAAAAGGAATTCCTCTATCTGGTTAACCTAAGAATCTCCTCACTAAGTGAATACCACCTCAGCTAAATGAACGCACCTTAGATAACAGACTTCACCGCTACACGCGGACTAAGAGAATAACCCTCTGAAACTCCGCACTAAGCGAATACCACCTAAGCTACATGAACGCACCCTAGATAGTAGGCTTCGCCGCTACACGCTATGAGGCGAATCGAACGTCTCTTAAGTAAAGAAAGTAAACACTGAGATGGACGTCCAAGTAGCTGCTTCCAGAATTGACGGCACTTAATAATTCCTCAGAAAGGAAGATGAAGTGGAGATATTCCGAATTCTGTGCGGTCGGGGAAATACAGATCTAAAGACGACAAAGAACAACCCTGAGAAGCCTGGGAAATCACCTTCCTCTGAAAGTAACTAATTGCATTCTTTGACAGCGGATGGGAAGGATTCCATGGAGAGACAAGAAGTGTGTGCGGAAGTGAACGGAGTTTCCCAACCTTTGATAAATAGACTTTAATGCTCACGCCGGACATAAAGATATCTCCACTGGATCACCGGTAACGAACACTTGCAGATAAAGAACTTTAAACGAACGAGGCAGAGTTTTAACCTCCGACTCTGTCTTCGCCACAAATTCCGGAAGACAGACAAATACGTATCATTTCTCATAGGAATAGAAAGCTCATCCAATCCTTTAGCTGAAGCTAAAGCCGTAAGAAAAAGCAACTTCTTAGTCAGTGTCTTAACGTTATAGCTTCATTGAGTTCAAAGGCAGGGGAACGCAAGAAAAATATTGAAGTACTTCCAACAAGTCCCACGGAGGGGCCCGAGTCGGCAAGAAAGGACATTCAATCTTAAAAGAACGCAATAAATCATCGATTATCTTACCACTAGAGACTTCAGGAAAGTGGAAACTAATTGTACCGCTAATCACTGAGAAGTAGTCATAAATAGCCGAATACGAAAGACCCTTGACTTTCCAAAGGAATAAAAGAAAATCAGCTATTTTGGCTATGGAAGGTCTAGAGATGGAATGATCTTCCTTATGACACTAGCTTCTATACCTTGTCCAGCTGAACCTAGTAAGGCTTACGGGTTGACTTTCTTAAGCTAAAAGAAAACTATCTAGACACAGCTTTAGGGAGTCCAGGCTGTCTAGCGGCTCTCTCTACAGTCGCCCTGCAACTAGGTACAGCATGTGAGGCTTTGAATAATAACAGTGAGAATGTGAAGAAGTTTTGCATGGGTAGGGACATCAGAACTTCCGTAGGGAGCTCTAGGAGTTCCGGAAACCAAGCGTGTTATGGCGAACAGGGAGCTATTAGAGTCATAGATGTCTTGACACTCTCCCGCAATTTCCCTGTTACCTGATGAATGAGATCGGATGGAGGAAAGGCATACACCTGCATGTGATTCCAATTTGTAGCTTCACATCGGTGCCTATCAACATGGGGACCACCAATGGTGAGAAATAAACTGTAAGACGATGGATTAATCACGTCATGAACAAGTCCACAGTTGCTGACCACTTCCGGAGAACCTGACATATTACTTCCAGAGCCAAAGTCCACTCTCCCCCCCTAATACCTGACGGGAGCGACTTAGTGAATCAGCCAATACGTTGAGACTCCCTGATGTAAATTGGGGAAGAAGAGACACTTTTTAGTTCTTCACACCCTCTCAGGACTCTCTGGGCTATAGTATTGAGTTCTGTTGAGCCTGTCTCCCACCCCCCCAGTTCTTCAGATACGACACGGCAATTACGCTGTCACTAAACATAGCCACTACTCTGTTGCGCACTAGGACTGAAAACAACTAAGGGCTTACTTTACAGCCTTGATTTTCCTGAAGATTTAATAACTCCTCTCGTTCCTGAACACCCCCAAAGGCCCGAGGCCTGGGTTTCCTCCAAGGTTGTTCCCCAACCTTGATCTGAGGCATCTGTGTACTGATGAACGTTGGAAAGAGGGGAGTCAATAGACCTTCCCGGTGTCAGATGCACTTCTGACCACCACAGACGATCCAACAGGCAAGAATCGCTCCCGACTATAACTGCGTTCTCGTTGCAGAAGTCCCAGCAATTCCTGAGACATACCTGAAGAGAGCACATCCAGAGACGAGACCCGGGAATTAAAAGAGAGAGAGAGAGAGACATTCTCCCTAAGAGGCTTCTCCAAGCTGGTACCGGCCGTTTCCCTGCTGGACGGGAACCCTTCTACCTGCTGAAGGACCGACTGGATCCTCTCCAGGGTTGTGAAAACCCTCAAAGGAAAAGAGAGAATCCTCCTACCTGAATAGGTTAAAGATTCCATAAGAATTCCCTAACTCTTACTAGCTCCTCTAGAGAGGAGGCAAGGATCAAACAATCGTCTAGATACCTCAACACACTGTATCCTCGACGATGCATAATGGCCGACACCGGAGACATGAGTTAGAAGCAACCACGTTTGTCATACTGGCTACGTCACCATCCTTGAACAAGACTTAGCTAAGGCTAATGGTGCTCTAAGCAATCCCTCTTATGAACGTCCGGATACTGAGGGGGAAGATAACCAAGATAGAAATTTCAACTTTCCTGCTCCAAACGTCGTAGACGAAGCCAAAGCATTCGCCTAGTGAGCCAGACCCCTCGAGATATATTTATTAGGCTGCCAACAGCCACGGATCGGTAGGGACATAGCTCTTTAGAACCCATTACAGTAAACCTGACAGCATCCAGAAAGAGTGAGCAAGAGCCTCAGTCTGATTGCGCAACACATCCTCCAAGCACTTGCTTCCCTAAGAGAAGTCCCTACAAGCTGAGATGACGCCGGTGACTTAGACAGAATTGCCTCAACCAATTCATTGAATGGCAGCCTGACACCTGCCAAAGGGTTACCTCGAACTGCATAATCATCCTGCGCAGAGAGAGAAGAGAAGAGCGCTGTCTATTAGAAGCCACTACTGATGCTAAATGATCGTCCGCCTCCTCCAAAGCCTGTCTAACCCGATCAAACCAACCAGCCAACAAGAAAAAGATGCAGGAGCTGGCTTAGTGTCATAAAAAGCCTAAAAAAAAAAAAAAAAAGACTGAATTGATTGACTAAATTGGGAGGTCTGGAGCTCTTGCTTGAGGGTACGAAGAAGTAACATACTAAAGCATGGGTCCGTAATCGTTACTGCCAGAATCTCCTGCACCTCCGGATAAGAATCCTGTTCCACAATGTCCGAACGGTCTAAGACCGACAAAGGAGGAGGTACTGAACAAAGCCCCGACAACAATGAAGAGTCTGCAAGCGGACCAACCTAACCAGAATGCTATGCACCCAGACCTAATCAGGTACGCGGAGCTGAATCCACATAGTTGAACCTGCCGAGAAGAGGAGAAGGCTGAACCGAGAAAAACCAGAGTCAATTCCCCATTATTACCAAGGGGAAGACGATTGAGATTAGCCAACGAAACTGCCCGCGGAGGGACGTAAGAAGATGAAGAAGGAGGGAGAATGAAAGAGGTAGAAGCTACCCTCAGAGTTACCGCCGCGGAAAATGCAGGCGATGAAAGCTGCACACCTCTCGAAGAAGGTACCGCAAGCCCTGCCAAAACCACGGAGCACAAACCCGAACTGGAAGCGACAGGCAAACCCTGTGAAATACCCTATACTACCGGAACAGCCGCTTGAAGCGGAAGCAAGGGGTTGCGCATACCCGAAAGGATGGAACATGAGACGCCTGCGGCCAAAATCTGCCGAAACTGTGCTTTCACCTGTCTGGAAGCTCCTCCTACCACAGAAGACTGTACTGAGGAAGGAAAGGCAGGAGGCAGAGGAATAGCAGATGCATACAAAAGAAGTTACCTGAGAGGAGGAAAACCAAAGTCGAAGAAGGAGGGAAAACGGAAAATGCAGAAGCTGCAGGAAAGACCGGAGCAGAAGAGGAGGAGACTGAAAGGGAGCAACAGAGAATGTGGGAGCAGAGATGAAGCGACAGATAACCCAGAAGAAAACTTAGAGCGAAAAGGACAGACGGTACACTGAATCTGCCCCCCTCAATAATCCTGAAATATATCCGACATGAATTCTGGACACTACTGTGTCACATACTCTCTAATGTTAGAGAAACCATTCGAAAAATAACCTCTCACCATAGGTCTGTACCTGTCAAAAAACCCAGCAATCCGCCTTCTATTCCACCACATTCAATTGCAGGTCCCGCAAACTACTTCAAAGTAGAAAGGACACACCAGAATCTGCCTTACTAGATGGAGGAGTAGAAAACACAGGGAAGGGGGAAACTACAGTAGGAGATTCAGAAACAGTCGGAAGTGAGTTAGGAGCAAAAGCAGAAGGATTCTGCACCACCGTAACTGAAACATGGACTTGAGACTGAGTCAGACCGAAAAGAAGTGATGAAGGAGAAACTCTTGCCAGAGCACAAAAACCACTCAAACCCGAAACCAAAACCCGTCCAGGAGAACGACTCTGCACCCTTAATACCTTCTCCTCACTACCTAACCCAAGCCTATCCTCTTTTATCACACCTAGATCTTGATCCCGTCTAACATTATCAACATTAAATTTATCAATACTACAAGGGGGTTGAGTGGGGGTGGGGAATCCTTCACTGCCTGCTCCGCGCCGAGGGGGCCGGCAGACCCTACCCACTTGGAGGCTTGCGGTTCTGCTATTATCCTCAGCACCCATCAGGGCTGGTTCTGGAACAGGAAGGGGAGCTGAAAAGAAGGATGGATTAGACATCCTAACACTACTACTATCCCTATCTGAGAGATGTTGAAGAAGACTAGCTATTAAATTTTCCATACTACTTGCAATCCTATCCTCTATCTGTTTGACTACCTCTGAACTCGCCAAATCCATTAACTGATCTGTAGCAGAAGCCTGAGACCCTTGAGGCAACGAGAATCTGACCGTTGTCTGCCACCCTTACTAGCCAAAGACTTGTGATGACGAATGTAATCCTCCATCTCTTGTGCCTTCCAATCGGAACATTCATCACAATGAGTCTGGACATCACATTTAACCTTCCTACATACCTGACAGAATGTCTATCGTGTCTCAAGGTACTCATCCGTCTCTAGCACGAAGAAGCGATGAGATCAAGCATCCACAGTCATAGGGCAGTCGAGGTCAACGTTGAAGCCGAAGGTGCGGTAGTAGAAGGTGAAAGAGTCTACGATGACCAATTGAGACCAGGAACCAGCAAGTCCAATTCTAAAAGACGTTCCACATCGAAGATATCCAGAAAAACCAGAAGAAACCAGTAAATACAATCCAGGCCATCACTAGAGGTCCAAAACACAAAGAGAAGTCAGAAAATGGGATTAAAACCTCGCACTGCTGAAGGAAACAACCTTCTAGCAGCGAAAACAAAAAGCAATTGACGAAAAAAGTAGTGTTGGCGCACACCTGCGTCAGCGTTGCCAACTCTGTTATGGTAGCTCAAGTGACAAGATTTTACCTGCAGCGTTGGTAACGCTGGCTGTTAAAATTCATATTTATGGATTGGTAATTGAGAGATGTTCAGGCTAGTGGGATTAAGGGCGAATTCAGGTGTTCAGGTAGTGTATTGCAATACCAGAGTTATGATAAAAATAAGTGTCTTCATAATCAGACTGTTACTTTTTCACCCAAAAAGCCATTTAGTAAGCAGATTTCTTATGCATAGCTTGAGCTATTTGAGCACTGCTGTTAATAAAGGCAAGCCTTTGGTAGTTCCAGCTGAGAGGTAATTCATCCTAGGGCATAGTTCTCTTAGTCAGAAATGTGATAAGTAGCACAGCAGACACTCTTACCTAGTGGCAGAGTTACTTAAACGCACACACAATGGGGAGCCATAATCAATCCACAGTATTTAAGTTATCATTCACTTCAATGTGGTCATGACCTGAATAATTGGTTGGTTTAATATTAGAATTGACATATCAATGACAAAAGGTATCAACAGATGGCAAGCTAAACCAACCCATCAAGGAAAGGTGACTAAGTTATAGCTATCTTGCTTTACCTAAAAGAATGACTATATATTACAAATCTCTTTCATGTGAATTCTTTGTCATCTGGTAAATAAACACTTGCAAAATGTTAATTTGTAACATTAAAAATAACATCCTTTGTTCATATTTAAGAGCAGCAAGGATCCAATGACTTTCACGGTAACCTTAGCTAAAACAGCTTAGTGCTGGCTAAGAAACAAAATGAATCATGTTTGCACTAATATTTCACTGCACCTACATATCTGCCAACATAAGTCATCATACTTATGCACATGAAATATAGAGGCTTTCAAGCCTTTACCTTGAAAGGCTGGAAATAATTTACCCTACTCAGGGTTTTCTTCTTTCATTAGAGAAAGAAATAAAATACAGTACTTAAGTTAAACAGCATTTTATAATATATTAGCTAGACCTACAAAGTTTGATTATCTTGCTGTCAACACATTTTAGAACCTATATAATGACTGGCAATGTCACTGTGTTGCTATACAATATTAGTAAGGTCTCTCATAACATTACAGTCTTGAAAAATCTCAAATATAGTCATACTTTTGAATATTTGATCTAAGAGCCTCGAGGCCATGTTATTTCAGAACTTTAGAAAAATGGCTCATATATGTTACAGTAGCAGAGATTTACCAAGCAAATCAGGAACAGGGCCTGCCAAGGTCGTTTTTTTAACCATTACCAGTGACGAGTATAACCAGGAACCTAAAATCTATCCATAACTACCAACCTACCAGCAAATGCCCAATTAAAACATCTCAACATGACACTGCAAACATAAGTGTTGAGGAACCCAGTTCACAAACTGTACATTAGTCAGCATACCTATTAGTCTAAGCTAAAACTTGCTGACAAATTTTAATTTGAATGACACAAAGCCCAAGATATTTCAGAATCTTTAGTGCCCTCCTGTGTGGATACCATTTCTAATGTCGGGACAACTACCTCCCCGCTCTGCCTAAAGAAATGGGTACTGCAATTATAGGGCTTCTTGGTATCTATGTACAAAAAAGCACCTTATTTGGTTGGTTTTGCAATTCCTCATCTGTAATCACTATGGGTATTTAATCTATTGACAGACCTTTTCCTCCATTGTCAATATGTTAACCTAGTTATGTACAGACATCTGACAGTGCACAATCACAGAGGAAACCATTAGTACAGATGAGAAACAGCCAAGCTCTAAGGGCTGGTAGAGACGACGAAACTGAGCCCATGCTGGTCATAGGCACTGACATGGACAATAAAACCACTGATGTTGTGGACACATTAACTGGTTACTGACTGACTATGAAGGATGACATTACATGTAACTATTTGAGGAAGCAACTCCCTTGCTGGTCAGACAACCTAATTAGAAGTTTAAGTGAGGCAAAAGGGCCCTTAAAGTAGGGAGCATAGTTTAGAAAATTATTCACAGGTAAGGGACCCTATTAAGGTGAACCTTCTGCTGACAGACACAAATACGACTCAATTTGTCCGAGCAACTGGATAAAAGGACTAGGAGGAAGCTGAACTGAAGCAACAGGATTGATCAAGGGATCAAGTTTACTGGCACCCACCCCACCTGTTCAATGAATTTATGAAACCCAGTCTAAAGGCAAATAACTTGCCCAGGAGTTAGAGTATCATTAAGATATTTCTATTGTCCACATATTAGTGGGCCTAAATAACTTTGAAACTTAAACTTTCCCGAATATTAATTAGATAAATTGAATTTAAAATTTTAGGTTTTGAATTCAAATTCAGAGGTTTAAAATTTTCAAGGCATTTTACATTTTGTTGTACCTCTTTCTTGTTAGTAACTAATTTACATCCAAATAGCTCACAAGTAGCCTATAAAGTATGACCTAACAAATCTTTTGTCAATCAAATTAGTATTGCAGTTATCATATGTGGACCTTAAAGTTATTAAAAGAGGAAGAAACTGACAGTCATCTAATAGGTGTACATTAAGACTAAACATATCTAATATTATTAAGCAATAATTAACATTCTGTGCTTCACAAACTTTACAGTTCAAAGAACAGATTGATTAACGTCTAATTACCCTTATCACTTTTGGTGGGTCTGATGCTTCTGCTTCAAAAAACACCATACGCTGATGACACAATATATGTATATATTTTTTTATAAAGTTACCAAATTAGATAAAAAATCAATATTAAAAATTCATAAACTTACTGATTTTACTGTATATTGGTTGACTCCCATCCTATCATGAATCCTTTTTTTCAATTTTGTTGCTGAAGTCCGGTGGTTTCAGTATAAAGTCATTCAGATACAAGCTCAAGGCATCTCTGTACATCCATAAATTGAATTCAATACAACCCAAGTCTCCTCGATAAAAATAATTTAAACACTTAATTATTTCTTAAAATGTCTTACAGTTTTTCTTTTTATGAAAACTGCTGCACTTACCAGACAGTGGTGTTTAAAAGTATTCATTCACAACTAAACTGAGGTTTTGCACATTTCAAAAGATTCTTGGCTGGCAATTTTACCATTAAAATACTATAGCTACCTGACTGATTTTGAGAGTCTATTATACCACAAACAACTTAAGCTAGTTTTTTTTTTATTTTGTTAATATACAGTTATGATCCTATCAACCAACATATTGATTTGTGATTCTAATTTGAGCCAAAACAAAGTATATAACAGCACACTTAGCAGTGTTTTCTAATAACTTCACTGATGAAAATATTTAATTTAAGAAGCCTGTTAACTTTACCATCAACTCAAACCAGTGCACTAGCAATTAACCCTGCAATAGCTTTGCTTTGTGGAAGGACAATTCTTAGTTCTCTGTTAGAGGGCTGGGTTTATTGGCTGAAATGCTTTATCCGGAATTAGTGTTCTGGAAAGGAAAGTAATACTTTGTTACCTGTGGTGGCATATAACTACTGCTAAGATTGCAGAGTTACATTTGGTTTTACTGAGATAACTAAAGAACTGTGTAATATTTTGAAATAACTTTTGAGTTGTATTGAACTATCTTTATGGACGAACTGACATATTTTAGAAGGGTTCCGAATTATAGCCTTGCCTGAAAGAAAAGAATCTACATTAATTATTTATCAGGAAAATAGTTAAATACACAAAGTAACTGGACTACACAATCCCTAGGTTATATATTGAAGGGACAATGAAAATCATTAATAGTCATTATCATCATCTTTCACACCACTAACCCTAAGCTAATTGTTGTTTCTTCCTGTGTCCTTACAACAATTCCAATGAAAGCATCTTTCTTTGCTCAAACCTTCTTTTCCGAATCCTCCTTTACTTTATGCTGCCACCTAAACCCTCTGCCTGCCACTTGACCTTTTAACTGTAACAGGTTTCACTCAAGTCCTCTCCCCTCCTACCTTAGCATTCATCTCTACCACTCGCCAGTACCACTTCAGTCATTACTTTCATCATATCAGAAATGTTTACCACTCCCTCACTTTTGATTTATTAATTTTTCAGCTCACATGAAGCAAGATCCCATTTTTGTTTGCTCCTGTTTACGTTTTCACCCCTTTTTAACAGCAATGTCTCCAAGCCATTCATCACCACTAGTCTGATAGTGGTACATTTGGTATTCTTCAGCAACACATTACCCCTGTTAACTCCCTCCATTTCCCCTAAGCTTCTTTTATCCTACTTTCAACCTAAACTACAAACCCTGCCTCTAAGCTTAAGTTTATCCTAAGTCTTTGAAATTCTCTACCTGTTTCAAACCTATCCCTTCCCTGCCTACTGGACACAATGACCTTAGTTTACCCATATTACATTCATATTACTTTATTCCAGAGATTCCCTACCATTCTCTTATCCTTCTTTGAACCTCTTCAGTCTCTGCCATTATCTGGTAGCCTCTGCCATATCACCAAACCACCATTCCAACTGATTTTCATGCTTGATTCCTTTACTCAATACACCTATAAACAGAAATGGCCAAAGCACCGATCCTTGATGTACGTCGACTCTAACTTCAAACATTTCTGTTTTGCCACAGGCTGTTATTACTGCAGTACTTTTTCCCTGGTATTATTTTACAATAGTTCCAACTCATTCTATAATAATTATAGTATTATAGATGCATTTTGCATAAAAAATAATTAAACTTTGTCTCTGAACACTTTTTGGGGAAATTCACCATATCCGAGATATGAGTGTTTATATAATCCCCATCCTCAAAAAATTTCTAAGTGTTTTGTTTACTTTAACACGGACACAGTTTGTGCTCTGATGCGAGTTTGTTTTTGTTTAGAACTGCATTGTGGTTCTAATGCGAATTTTTTCCCCCCTAAAATTGCATTTTGGGTAGTTACGTGTTGTCTAGGAGTCACGTGACTTGGTGAAAATCTTACAGGTGTCAGACATTTTCGCTTGTCACTTGGTTCAAGTCTGTCATAGAGTGAGGATATGTCCAGTCTGTGTTCATCTTGTAACTTTGATTATTTTCGCTTAATTCACGATTTCTTTGAAAATGGAACACGATGCAGATTTTTAAAGACAACATGGAGTGTTACCTGCAGCAGTACAGTTCAGTTTTACACCAATTTTTACTTGAAGCTGCTAAATTATATCCACCTTTAAGTGACACTCAGCCACCATCACCACCTAGGGAATCATTTCCTGATGACAACGACGATGACACTGTAGATGAGCCACAAGCATCTTGTTCTGGATATAACCCATCAAAACGTTTGTGTCCACCCGAATAAGGTAAATTTATAATTGTTTTTAAAATAATACTGTAACATGATTTACCTTATGTAATCAGGCTAACGCAGCTTAGCTCAACATTACCTCTTGCCAGTATATACGCCTGCCAAGAATCTTTATAAATGCGGATAAGGGCATAAGTGCCATTCCGCCACTTTTGCGGTTAAGGAATGTTAGGCTGCAATTATCTACGTTGCCTGACTAGGCAACGTAGGTAAGCTGCCATGATTTACCTCATTTTATTCATTAATTCAAATGCTGTTTTGTGTCGATGGTGATTTACCAAACCGAAAACCCCCCATTCCCAAAGGGTCCCTAACCTTGTTGGATGTAGTAGGGGTGTATAGGCTAGTAACTCAAAAAACTCATTCCCCAATGTATTACTATCATAACCATTCAGAACACATTAAAACACACATGAAAATACATAATTACTTTAGAAAAATGGAGTTGGAACTGTTGTAAAAATTTACCTTTTCCTTTATACTGTACATACATTGCTTCAGCCAGCCTAACCAATTTCTCTGGCACTCTCCACTTTCTAAGACACCAAAACACTACCTCCCTTCGTATTCTATAAATGATAGTATAGCTTCCATTTACCACCAGCCTTTCTTCCTTTAACCGCCTTCCTATAAAGCCTGCATCACTGTACCTCTTCCTCTAATGAAAACCCCAATTCACCATTCTTCACAATTGCTCGTAATTTATCATTCGGTATTCCTTCTTAATGTTCCCTAATTTGAATCCTTTTAATTACTCCATAATACTCCCCTTCTATTTTAACATTTACCATCAGAATCTCCTCAGGTATCATAGCATTACCTCTACCCTGATTGCCCTTAACAGTTCGTGTCCTTTCTTCGGCCTTTTTACCAAGTGCCTTTAACACTTTAATTTGCTCCTCTGATGGACCATGGGGGTTTGCCAGTTTCATTTCACTTATTAAAGCCTTCTTTACAAATCCTATTAAACTGTATCCACCACTGCCCACCCAACCAGCCCCCTCCCCTGAAACTCCCTCTTTCATTTTTTGTGTTTAAAAGTGTCGATGATAATTTAAATAGCATCGTTTTACGGCAACATCCATACTAAGGTGTTTCCTTCTCCATCTTTCAGGCTGATGGTAATTTCTTGTATTAAAGTTTTGCAATTCACTTCTTAAAGCCTGATAACAAGCCTTCAGAAGTACATTTTCTTTGGTAATGTCCCTAAATTTTTCTCTTCTTAACATCTCACTAATGGCACTTAATATAATGGCGAAAAAGTTAAAATTCCTATCAGTCTGTTCAATGCACCCGACAGAAATGATTCTGTTCCCATTAAACTATCACCTTGAATAATTTAATAGTCCATTCTTTATACATGAATAACAAATCCTGCGTGAACTGTCGGCAAAGACTGCCTTCCATTATAGAAGACTGTGTAAGTCTTTTTAATACCCACTGTTTCAACTGATTTACTGCGAACAAATTTCACAATGATAATTTGTATTTCAGCTGGATATATACATCTTTGTGTCTTAAGTGGGTCACCTTCAGAGAAAGTTGCTTCGGTCGTGGAAGCTTGGCAACAAGGCAGTTAACTAGTGGCAGACGAGTCGGAGGGGGTGGGGGACCAATAGTGTTTGATAAAACTTATAACTGTGGTGTAAAATGCTTTCTAGACAACAACTTGATCCGCAGATATCCCGTACATTTACTCTAGAAACCTAAAACTATACACACTTAAATTTCACTTCTCATATTCTCCCGCTACAGGATCTTTTTTACTTTCGTATGTTATTACATACATCGACAGAAATGTCGAATAAGCTAATTTAGGAAGGTAAAATACCTAACATTATGAAAACCTGGATGCCCTTTTTGCAATAAATAAAGGTAACATAATAAAATCACAATACTTTGCAAACATATACATGGTTAGCAACGCAAAACATCCTTAAAACCAATGTTGAAAACTATAAATCAACTCAAGTTTAATGACAGTAGCAGTAATAAAATCTTCCTATGACTAGGAGCAGGAAAATCCATACCTATTCCTGTTAGCATAACACTCAGTATCTAAACATTTTTGTATATGCATAAATCTAACTGGAGCTTACAGTAACAACACTGTAGAAAACATTAAAATGCCTCTTCATTGATAAATGCAGCAACTCAAATGCACTGTTTCCTTTAAAACATGAAATGCAATATCAGTACTTAATTAGCCATCTGATGAAAACCTCTTAAACATAAATCTAACTTTCTGTTTCAGTTACATTTAAATAGACTGACCTGAATATATTGTGTTCATAAAAACATATTTCAATGATATACTTGAAATTCTGATTGCACATGGCGGACTATCGTTTACCGTATATTTCATCACCTATATAATTCCACAATAAAACAACTTTATTATTAATAAACTGACAAAAGATCAAGTTATGTCTATTCAACACTTAAATGTCACAGTTAATCAACTATGTCATAAATTTTATATCCCACAACTGAGGCTCAGGTGTTCAAAATACAAAACAAAACTGCTAAAACTACTATGGCTCCATGTAGCATCCATGCTTATGATTTCGCAAAACTTTTGCCATTTAACACCCCTTTCCTCATCCCACAATACTACAGTAAGGCTCTCTGACCTACTGTCAGTCTCCTAAAGTTATTTTGGTCTTGCTAAACTCGTAACATTGAAAATATTCACCGAGGTTCCTTTCAAACACCAATATATTCCTTAAGGCACACTTCCTATTAGAAATTACCGCGTAAAAACTACCTAGCATTGCTAGGGTAACCTAACCTAAGAATGGGATAGATTTACGTCTGTGTTTTTGCCTATGAACCTAGGCTACCCTACTCTAATCTACTGCAGAATTTCAGTGAAAGCTACTTAAATATGCCTAATCTCAGTAAGACACCTGAGCAACACACAGTCTCCATTTTTCGCTATGAACACAATTTGACACTGAAGGTGGGATTCAGTATCCTATAGAAGTTTAGTTAATCACTGCTGCACTTCAGCATTTACAACACCTATTTGCAGCTACGTTTACATACTGCCTTAGAATGCGTATCTACGAGTTACCAACACACCTGGACGAGACTTACATCGGTATAATGAAGTACAATTATCAGTTCCACGATAAAATAGCAGCCTTTTAGCAGGGTTAGTGACGGGATGAAAAAAACAAACCGTCCAATCACGTGACACGGGTTCCAATAATGTCAGAGAGCTTTGAATTGCCGATCATTTCTCATTTTATTTATTTATTTTACATTTTAAAGATGGTTTTGAAAGACCTGATAGTATAATTATCTCCAGAAATACCATTGTTAACATTTGTCATTTTTAGGTTTTAGTTTAAAAAAAACGTATGGTTCCATAGAACGAGACTACAACTGAAAATTCGTTCGTTGAAAATTGTTGCTTACCAACACAATATAAAAGATCGTTATATAAACGTTGGATTGAATAAAAAAAAATATTCCGCAATAAACTACGTTAGATTTTTCTTACCACTAAGGAGTCTTCGACGATTTTTCGTGTAAATGTTGGAGAAACTGACGAAATTCTGAGTGGAAAACGAGACTAAAAGGAAAACATAACAAAAATTTTGAAACCGCCACTTCAAAGCAGGACTAGAATTATATCTATAAAATGTTCTGTTTCCGCTATATTATATAAGAGATTTATGTTCAGAGCATGAGTATAATAAATATCTAAACTATTTAATGGTCTAATGACATTTTCTTTTTTAATTTTATGCTTGTTATCCTTCGGACAGTTAGAGGACAACGCCGTTATGGACATCTATATTTGGGTTATAGTAACTATTAGACAAAAAAAGTAGTAACTGACAACTACATTTGTTGATACAAGAGGTTTAACGTTCGATTGTACGTAAGGAAATGTTAAATTTTATCAAAGTGATATGACAAATGGATTAGAAATAATTTCTTTCTAAGATAAGTTAAATTTTATCAAAGTGATATAACACATGTATTAGAAATAATTTCCTTCCTAAGATATGTTAAATTTTGTCAGTGATAGAACACAGATTAGAAGTAATTTCCTATTTTCTTTTATTCTAAAGGCTATAAGTTTTATATCGCAAATATTGCTGAAATATATAAAAATGAGAACATTACGTAGGCTAGTAACTATTATAATTCGGGCTTTTGCAATAGGCATCTATTGGTAAAATTTGAAATCTTTGAATACAAAAATATTTTTGTTGATACAGTACACGAAATATGGGAAGAAGAATTTTTATTATAAGTCATCCTTTAGTACTAAAATGCACAGTAACAGCGCATTTTGCTCATAAGTGAGAAATCTTAATATGTATTTTGCCATGAACGTTTGGTAAAAGAAACAAGCCGATGAACTGTAAAAGTTGACTCTGAACTAAAAAGTAAAACACGACGTAATTTTTAAAAATCGCTAAACAGACAATGGAGAAGCATTAAGTCATATCACAATAATCATTCATTAACATTAAGTACTGAAAAAATGTGATTTTACTGAAAAAAATTACAGATTTTGAGGAACTTTTGTCTTGTAAACAAGATGTAGACATAGTTCAAAATGGGAAACGGAACTAAAATTTAAACACAGAACCATCAAAACAGTCACATAGAGAATAAGTAAACTTGGATTAAGTGGACAAGAAATATTTACTAAATCAACTCCACAAGCACAAATAAAAGGAAAACTAGATAACTTAAAGCTTTGCCTATAATACCGATAAACATAGTGACTGACAACTTAAAAAAATACTTATGGTATATGATTTTAAGAGTAATGTGCGAAATTTCCGTGTTCAATATACCACATCATAACCAGGCAATCAACAGTGATTCATTAGCTATAAAAGGCAAAAAATTATATATTTTCATGATGTTGCCTTGTAATATGTATATCATCCCATAGTTTTGATATATTTACTCTTTTATTTATCATGTGTTATGTGTAATAATAATGATTGTTGAAGTATTGTCTGTAGTGTTGTGTCAGATCTCAAAAGAGTTAGTGATTTAGATAACTTAATAGCGTAATTTAGAATTAATAATATCTTTCTTGATAATAGCGTAGTAGCGGGAGAGAGAGATTCGAGTTTTAGACCAGATGTGCCATTTGTCACCAGTTAAGATAAGAGTGCTTTGTTTTGATTCATGTGTTGACAGGTTGGGAATAGCAATTGAGTCATGTTAAGATTTCTGTAAAAGCTTTGTCCTGTATGAAAAGAAGGCAAATGATTTCGCAATGTTACATGTATTCCATACGATTTTCTGGTAAAGATGTGTACTTCTGAGAAATGCGAACAAGTGTTGCACTGAAGCTCATGGCAGTTGTGTCATGTTTAAGATTGCATTGCTCTGACCATGTATTGTCCAGTTTGCGTTCAAAACATTTTGCTGTAACTGACATCACCTTCCTTTTTCTAGAACCTTCTCATGTATCTCGTTCCCAAAATGCCTTAATGACATCATCTGATTTTTTCCAAAAAATTTGCTCACTCTGATTTTAAAGACCAATCAGTTTGGTTCTCTCTCTCTCTCTCTCTCTCTCTCTCTCTCTCTCTCTCTCTCTCTCTCTTCAAAAGAGAGAAATTTCAATGTAAAATATTTGTGGTCACTGGTATTAGTCTTGGCTCTTGAGATCTGCGTGTAGGAAAAGTGTAAAAATTTGGTAATGGTGCCTAATAAAAGTGTTTTGTGAATCTGAAGCATAAAGTGATTTTACAAAGGTTTTCACAAGCTTGTGTAAGGTAAATGAATTTTACTTATTATTACCATGGAATAATAAGGTATATTAGAGAATTTTTGCCTTAGTGAAATTATTATGATAAATCTTTTGTGTATTAGATGTGTTCTTCTGTTTGCAATCTCTTGATTTTCACATTTTATATACTGGTGATTTAACATTTATTTACTTAGCATTTTAAATATTTCTTGATAATTTAACATTACATACTTGATTTAATTTTCACTTATTAAAATTTTCAAGTCTTGAGTAATTCTTGATAGTTTAAATTTTGCTTGATAAATTTAATTTCTTGGTAAAATAAAGTTTTTGTGATTTAGTTTTGTTTAATAATTTAACTCAAGAATTAATTAAATTTTTTGTGTTGTTTTCAAGTAGTAGTAAGTTTTTCAGATTGTGAATTCTAATTATAAATTTTGGAATAAATTTTTGTATTTAGAGTTTTTAAAAGAAGTGTTTCATTTATTGACCACCAGTGAATAGGATTAACTGTGTGTGCATAAGGCATAGTGATAATCATGTTTTGTTCCTTTAGTTTTTTGGAAGTGAATTAAGACCAGGGAAACAGTTAAAGTTGTTTGATGGAGTGATGCCCTTTTACTCTAGTATATTTCTTGTGTAACTGTTGATACCTCACACTAGTCTTGATAAACTTAGTTTGATTTTTCTTGTGATTAATGAGCTTTTCTAAGGGATCACTGTTACCCTTAGAGTATTCAGTCGTAATTCTTATTGTGATGAGAGTTCAGGTATCTGGCCTGAAGTGAGATAAATTTTCGAAATCTGTGATTAGTTGTGCAATAACCAGGTGCTTGGAATGCATCGTGACAATATGAGGTGATGATCAGCAACTTTTCGAAACTGTTAAACTGAATGCTTTCGATGTTGAATAATTTACGCCGAAAATCATTCATCCTTGGATATATTAAAGCTAAAATATAATGAAGCATGTAATGTACACTGTAAAATTTATATCTATATGTATCTTTCAACTTTTCTATCTCAGAGTCATATCTTTATCTTAGGACTGTTTCCTACTAAAACTTTTCGTCTGCTCTGTGTTGTCAGCTGGTCATTTTCATAAAAGCTATTGCCTTGATGTTTTAAAACAAATAAGAAAAAATGTTTTCATCATTAAACAATAATTATGTAAAATAGGGCTACATATTTGTAATGGTGTTGCCGATGATGCCTACTTATTTTTGAAAACTGAGTAATCGTTAACATTTCTGCTGGAACTGTTTTGGTTACAAAAACAAACCAGATGAGTTACTGATAAAGAAAACACAAAATCAGTAAGCCAATATGTTACACAGTTGAAAGTCAATCTCACTGTTTACCTTTTTCTAAAAAGTCGAGAAGTCCTGTCTATTGGTAGCTTGATAGTGACTGCATCAAAAGGCTACTGGCAATGCACATCTGTACACACACACACACACACACACACACTCATCTCTCTCTCTCTCTCTCTCTCTCTTTGAAGTCTACAGAATGAAACAAGTGTTAACCATAACAATTTATTTGACAAAAATCTAACATAACTGGATTGCAAGAAACAAGAGATGAAATTAGTGGAATACTAGTGTTCACCAAATGATCAAAGATATTACAGTCCATCATATTCAACTAATTATTCTTCTAAACACTTTTCCCACAATAGGTCAAAATGAGTCAAAGTCCAGTACATTCCCAATGAGTACGTTTTAACCTTATTAAACAAATGCATAAAAATACAGATATGAGAATTCCTACCATGTTACTTATGAAGTACTCACTATGTAAAAATTGGTCAAATTTATGTGAGATATGTGTTAAATGGAAAGAACAATCCACAGTTTGGGAAATCTAAAATGTTTCCTACATCCAAACAGCAATGTTCACAACTCTTAATCAACAGGTCTTGAACCACAGAGTCTTCACCGAAGATCTCTATTAATATTCGGTGTTGATCTTCAAATGACCATTTGTGTGATAACTAATCCCTTCACACCCTGGGACTCTGCCCAAAAGAAACGTGTACTAATGAATTTACCGGAACCTGGACATTTCCGGCAAACGAACTCACAAAGTCTTATCGCTAGGCAGGGATGTTCTCACGTCTCGAGAATATCTGATGTATTTAACACTTATACAGTTTAACTGATCAGGATGCACGCCAGACAACAGCTATTCATTCTCTCAAGGTTCTTCCCAATGCCTTTAGCCACACTTATTAATCAAACATCTACTGTGAATTGTAATTCATAAAATATCTGTGACCTATCTCACTGTCATATCTTTATTTTAGAACTGTTTCCATACTAAAAATGAGTCTGCTCTGTCTTGTCAGCTGGTCATTTCCATAAAAGCTATTGCCTTGATGTTTTAAAACAAATTCGAAAAATGTTTTCAACATTAAACAATAATCATGTAAAATAGGGCTACATATTTGTAACGGTATTGCTGATGATGCTACTTATTTTTGAAAACTGAGTAATCACTAAACATTTCTGCTGGAACTGTTTTGGTTATGAAAACAAAGCAGATGAGTTACTGAAGAAGAAAACACGAATTCAGTAAGACAATACATAAACACATTAAATAAAACAATGAACTGAAACCAAGTAGTATTATAATACATACATAATTAGCAAAATTAAGCAACACTGAATTTGGTCAATATCTTAGGAGACTATCAAGATATATCAAAACATCTGTCGAGGTGGGGGTAGGGGTGGAAGTGGGAGTGGGGTTACCACCTTCACCCCAAAATACGAACTGAGAAG